>NC_081558.1:120402798-120468307 GCF_022355385.1 Mustela nigripes
TAGGTGCCTAATACAACATGCAACTCCCCAGAGAACAGAGAAGCCAATAGACATGATCTTAGCATTCTCCCTGTAGCCTGCTCCAAACCACCAATATCATCCTGGAAGGAGTTTATATACATATTCAGCACCCCAGTTTTTGCAGCTGCCTCCCAAGGGACACACCTCTTGATATCCTGGCTATGCAGGCAAGTGGAGCTTGAATGCATGAGTTTTGAAGGATCTAAGCAAGCAAAGAAATGCTTCCTAATTGGCTATACCTCTAGGGTTCAGCATTTAGGAAGCCAATAGAAGGGGTGTCTGAGTGGCTCAGTTGGTTAAACATCTGCCTTCGCTTCATGTGAGTATCCCAGAGTCCTGGGATGGAGCTCCATATGGGGCTGTAGGGAGCCTGCTTCTCCTTCTCCCTCCATAGCTCCCCCTTCTTGTGCTCTCTCTCACTTTCTCTCTCAAATAAATAAACAAAGTCTAAAAAAAAAAAAATAAAAAAGAAAGAAAAAGAAGACAACAGATATGCCTTTTTGTTAGTCTTTCTCTGACAGAGGTTTATTTGCATACTTCAAAAGCTTCTGCCTGAGAATGTTGTTTCCAATCAGCTTGCATCTATCTAGTTGTTGACTGAAATTCTCCCCCTTGCGAAACCAACAGGTCTTGGCACACACTCAAATACTGTAAGCCAAATCACAAAGGTTTTAGAGAAAACCAAGAGCTAGAGCCAGGCTGAATAATACAGTTTGTCTCCTATACAAGATAATTTCATCAATAATACAGTTTGTCTCCTATACAAGACAGTTCCATCAAGAATGGTAGTTTTTATGTAATGCACAGAAACCAACACAGACAGTGAGGTAAAATGAAGAAAATAGAGAAATATGTTCCAAACAAAAGAATAAGATAAAACTCCAGAAACAGACCTTAATGAAATCGAGGTAAGTGATTTACTTGATAAAGAGTTCAAAGTAATGAGTTTGCTCACCAGTAAGAAGAACAATGCACAAGCAATGTGAGAATTTCAATAAAGATAAAATATTTAAAGAGTATCAAACAAATCATAGAACTGAAGAATATAATAACTAACTGGAAAATCCAGTAGATGATTTCAATAGCTGACTAGATCAAGCAGAAGAAAAGATCAGCAAACTCAAAAATATGACTTGATCTAATCAGAAGAACAAGTAGAAAAGAAAAAAACAATAAAAAAGAGAGAAGGCAGCTTAAGAGACATGTGGGATACCATCAAACAGATCAATATTCACATTCTAGAGGTCCCAGAAGGAGAAAAGAAAGAGAAAGGGACAGAAAACTTTAAAAACATCTTTTAAAAAAATTTCTTTTTAAGTTTTTATTTGAATATAGACAACACCCTGTGTTACATTAGTCTCAGGTGTACAACATAATTATTGCACAACTCTGTACCTTATTGTTCACCACAACTATAGCTACCATCTGACACTGTACAACGCTAATATAATATCATTGATTATATTCCCTATGCTATACCTTTTAATTCCCATAACTTATCCACTGCCTGTATCTCCCACTCTAATTCATCTATTATGTCCATTCTCCTAACCCCCTTCCCTCTGACAACCATCAGTTTTTTCTCTGAATTAGAAGTATGATTCTTTTTGTTTCCTTTTTCATTTGTTTTATTTCTTAGATTCCACATACAAGTGAAATCATAAGTTTTAGAAACTGAAAGAAATAATGGGTAGGACACCTGGGTGGCTCAGTCAGTTAAACATCCAACTCTTGATTTGGGCTCAGGTCCTGAACTTGGGGTCATGAGTCTGAACTCCAGATTGCCCCAGATCAGGCTCCTGGCTCAATAGGGAGTCTCCTTGAGATTGCCATTCTCCCTCTGCCCCTCCCCCCAACTCACGTTTTTGTGTGTGTACACTCTCTCTTTCTAAAATAAATAAATCTTTATAAAAGAGAGAAATAATGGCTAAAAACTTCCCTAACTTGTAAGATCCAAATAACATAAATCCAAAAAGAACCACACCAAAATGCATTATAATTAAATGGACAAAGTTACAAACAAAGAGAGAACGTTAAAAGAAGCAAAATGAAAAACAACTTGTTCTATATAAGAGAAATTCCATAAGACTATCAGTAGATTTTTCTAGAGTAACTTTTCAGTCCAGGAGAGACGGGGATAATATATACAAAGTGCTAAAAGAAAAAGAAAAAAAGCCAACCAAGAATATTCTGCCCAGCAAAACTGTCCTTCATCATTGAAGGAGAGATACAGAGTTTTTCAGACAAGCAAAAGCTGAAGAAATTCACCCCTACTAGACCAGTCTTACAAGAAGTGTTAAAAGGAACTCTTTGATCTGAAACAAAAGGATAACGGGAAAACATGGAAGGATAAATTTCATCAATAAGGACAAATAGATAAATACAGAATAGTCTAATTTTTAATGGTGGTGGATAAATCACAGAAACCAAGTATGAACTAAAAGACAAAAATATTAAAAATAACTACCATAAGCTTTTAATCGATATAAGTTAATGATGTAAATTGTGGCATCAAAAACATAACAAGTGGTGGGAGTATGAAAGTAAAAGTATCAAGTTTTAGTGTGCATTTGAATTTAAGTTGTTATCAGCTTAAAACAGACTATTGTAAATATAAGATGCTTTATATAAGTCTTATGGTAACAGCAAAGGAAAAACCTATAATAGATACACAAAAATGAAGATAGCAATTGAAGTATACCACTAGAGAAAATAAGTCACAACGGAAGAGAGCAAGAGAAGAAGAAAGAAACAAAAGAATTCTAAAACAGCCAGAAAACAATTAACAAATGGCAATAGTAAGTCTATGCCTGGGGTGCCTGGGTAGCTCAGTCATTAAGTGGTTCTACTCAGGTCATGATCCCAGGATCCTGGGATCAAATCCTGCCTCAGGCTCTTGCTCAGCAGAGAGCCTCCTTCTCCCTCTCCCACTCCCCCTGCTTGTGTTCCCTCTCTTGCTGTGTCTCTCTCTGTCAAATAAATAAATAAAATCTTAAAAAAAAATAGTAAGTCTATGCCTGTCAATAATTACTTTAAATGTCAGTGGACTAAATTTTCCAATGAAAAGACATAGAGTGGCTGAATGGGTAAAAACACAAGGCCCAGCTATATACCATCCACAAGACACTCACTGAAGCTTTAGGGACACACCCAGACTGAATGTGAATAGAGGGGGAAATAGTAAGTTCCACATGAACATGAAAGAAAACAGGGGCAGCTTAATTTATATAAGATTGAGACAGGAATAGGAGACAAAGAAGGTCATGATACAATGCTAAGGAGAAACCAACAAGAAGATATAAAATTTGTAAATATTTATGCATTCAACATAGGAGCATCTAAATGCATAAAGTAAATATCAACAGACCCAAAGACAGAAAAGAGAGATACAATAATAGCAGGTGACTTTAATATCCCTTTCAACATTGGTTATATCATCCAAGCAGAAAATCCATAAGGAAACATTGGACTTAAACTAGATGTTTGACCTGGTGGATCTCACAGACATTTAGATAACATTCCGTCCAACAGCAGTCAAACACACATTCTTCTTGAGCACACATGAAACATTCTCCAAGATAGACCAGGTGTTAGACCACCAAAAAAGTCATAAGATAAAAAAGAAGATAAAAATCATACCAGTGTCTTTTCTGATCACGATGGTATGAAACTAGAAGTCAATGGCAAGGTGAAAACTAAAAGTCACAAATATGTCAAGATTTAAGGTGGCAAAGTATCTCATTGGCTTAGGCAGCTGAGGTGCATGATGTCGACAATTGCATGATCCTTGACAGCAAGAGCTGTGTGGTGCCCTGACTGGCTGGAATGGCTGTTGGGCTTCTCAGAGGAAAGGGAACAGGGCATGTTGGCAGTGGTGGCCAGAGCCGGCTGTGTTGCTGGCTACAGGTGCCTGCATCATGACAGGGGCCAACTGCTGGTGCACATGCACTGGCAAAAGCCCTGGCCAGCAGCAGAGGCTGGGGCCAACTGTGGGTGCATACGTAGCTGCAGGACATGGGCAATCAGCGGATACCCCAGGTGGCTGCAGAGGCTTGTTGCAGGCCCAGCCACTTTGGAGGGTCTGGTAAGCAGAGTCAGTGCCAGCAGCAGCAGGTGTGCCCTCCAGGGGCTATTTGCAAGTACCGCCAGCAGTGTAGGTCCATGACAGGGATCAGGACTGGCTTCAGGCACACACAGCAGTGGGGGTTTGGCCACTCACGTGGCCACCGAGGCTAGCCAGAGGTGCACACACACTAAAGGCCAGTTACAGAAACTGGAACAAGTTGTGTGCACATGCAGGTCTTCACAGGGACTACTTGCTGGTACACGGAGGTGCAGGCCAGTGACAGGAATCAGGGCCAGGTCCTTTGTGTAATTCCAAATGGTTACTCATCTGGTCAGTCATTCTGCTCTCTTTGTGCCTGCAAAGAGAACCCTTTCTGGCTAGGGTGTTGCTTCTTGGCACTGAGTAGCGCAAACCTGGGGGACTGAATAATGCAGGCAAAATGAAGCCGCTCTTCCTACCCCTTTTGTGTGGTTATTCTCAGGTTATTTTGCGTTGCTATTTTGCTGAAACTTCTTAGGTGGACCCTTGAGATCTCCCAAAGCTATTTTCATTCTTGGACAGCTGTCTAATTGTTCTTTGTGGGAAGATGGAGGCCAGCATCTTCTGCCCTGCCATCTTGGTGACGTCACACCCCAAGCTATCTGAAACTCCATTATAATAACTTTACAAGCACACAATCTGCCTTAAAACCTTGTGTCCTTTCTCCACAGTTCCCAGACCATGCTACCCCCAAGCCCAGGATAAAGGAAGAATGCATTAGAACAACAATAATGACAACAAAATAATTTTGTAGAAAAGAGTTCAAAAAATAAAAGGATTATTATATCGAAAAAATTAATTAACAAACCCACACTGCATAGGCTTTCTTTCCTCTCTCACTAGGTAATATTGATATTTCTGGAGTTATTGGTTTCATTGGTATTAGGCAAGATTATATTATTGAAAGATAGTAATCACTAGTATAATCTTCTTCTAGATTTTAAGGGTAATAAAGGCAAATTAAATTTTGCCACATAAAAGTTTTTTCTTTCTTTAACCTAAAATAATTTTAGTTGTATTTTAAAGGTTTAGAAACTTAACAAAGGAAAATATACGTAAAAACACACACATGTAAATTTTGATTAAACTTTGTAATAGTATGTTGTTTTATTACTGTGCAGGGAGGTATTTTTATATTCTTTGATTTTGCCAAAAATCTTTCCCTTACTTGTCTAGATGGAAAAAAAGATATTTACAAAACTATGACTATCTGCAGTGGGAACGCTTCTCCTCCCCAATTATTATATCTCATCGCCAAATAGGATGACTGTGTCGGTAATGATTGCTTTGGATGAATTTATTTAATTCATTAACAACAGACTTGGACAAGAACAGATTTATTAAAGCAATATTAATACCATAATTCTATAATGTAATTTTTTTTTTTTAGTTATAGGTAGAGACACTCACTAAACATGTGATTTGTTCCATTTCTTTAATTCCAAATTAAAACAACCATAGTTTATGCCTCATACCTAAGCCATAAGTTCAACTACCATTGTGGGATTGTTTTTATGCCTTCAGGCCGACTTACGGTGCAATCTAGCCCCACTCTAGAAGGCAGTGTTGTGAAATAATTATAACACTTACTTTATAGGTTAGTGTGAGGAAGAAATTGAGAAAGTCTGGGATGCTATGGCATGGTGTGACATAATAGGACACATAGTAGATGAATCATGAACCATCTCTCTAATATCTACTGAGCTTTTATCGTCACTCTGAAATTGGGAGATAAAAGAAATATAAGACAGTTTCTCCCCTTAAGGTTTTCCTCCCTGAGACAAGTCATATCACTTTCACACAACTGGAAAAAGTTAACAGTGGAAAATTTAGTAAACATGAATCTTTTGTTTCCTAGAAAGCTCCATTTTCTCTTCCACTTTAAATATACAATGGAAAAAAAAATAAACTTATAAATGGGATTCTGCCACATGTACAGATTTTGGGTTCAAGAAATTAGAGTGTAAAGGGGGAAGATATTCCAGATAAGGGAAGTAAAATGAGCAAAAATTATGTGGCAGAAAGCAGCACAGTTTTTTAGAGAAATATGAAGAAACCAGTATAACTGGAGTGGAGTTCTTGATGAGTAGGAAATAAATTTGTTTGTGGGTTATGTGGTGAGGAGTCAGAAAACCCTAAAATTCAACCAAGGCATATGGCCATGATTCAGTGATCTACAGGGAGTCCTTCCCCTATTCCCTTAACTTTCAGGGCACAGGCACTAGCTAATAAATTATGGTCTGGTGAAAATCTTCATGACATGATTTTGTGGTGTATGGTGCACTTTGGGTTGTTATGTTCATCGTGAAGCGACCCAACTCTGATTTATGCCACTTTAAAGTAGAAAACCCCCAATTTAGCAACAAACGCCCTATGGATAACAAACCTCAGGGCAGCCAGCTATGGACAAGGGGCCTCCAACTCCCTGGAGGTGAAGCAGCCTTCCAGTTCTCAGGACTGCTTTCCAAAATTGTGATGTCATCAGAGAGAAAACAGCAAGGATGGACTCCTGACATACCCAGCCTATTTTCTCAGCAAGAAGATAAAGTAAATGGCACCCCACAATTTTAGCATGCAAAATCTCTATACCCCAAATATGGCTAAAATTCCATATTAAGATACTCATTACCTGTCATTCAAAATACTCCACAAACCTCCTAACTGATCTGAATATCTGCTTCTAACCCTTTCTCCACATTACAGCCAGAGTTATACGGTTATCTATTCAAAATATATTCTTGTGCACCCCACCCCGAAAACGCACCTGTCTATGTCACCTCCTTTCTACTGCTTTATTTAGTTAGGAAAATTGATAGGACGCAACATTCAACTCAAAAACCTATGATCTGACAAGTCTATTTATAGAAAAAAATTACTTGAGAGTAAAACTGTCTTAGAAAATCAAGGACTTCTATATATCGCCCACAACTATCATGTATATCACTCCAGAGCAAACTTAAATCATAGAAACCAGTGCACAAAACTTAAATGCCACACCTGCTCCCTTGGTGCTAACAGAGACAACTTTGTTAACAGCTCGCATGAGAACGTGAAGATACCCAGTCACCTTGCAAGGGAGTTCCAGTGGTTGTCAAAACACAGCTCGAGGGCTGCTTTCTATGGAGAGGTTTAGATACAATGTTTGGAGGCCTTGCCAGAGACCTGTGCCCACTGTTCTGCACATACATCTGTGACACTCAAAAGTAGGGGGATACAAGAGATGGGAAAATAGCTATAGAATTCCTAAGCTTCCAGCAAAGAAACAGCTGAAGATCCTACCCTTTCCTTCTTAAGATTTCAAAGACATTAAAATAGTTTGATGAACTGCTTCAAATGAAGTCACCTTGTTGCAAAGAATTAAAAAAAAAAAAAAAATCATTGTGGAACGCCAAAAGCCACCAGGAGAGAAATTCATTTTAAGGAAGAGAAGGATTTTAACCAAGAGAAATAAATGAGATATTTGGTTCTTAAAACTGGAGGTCATTATTAGGAATTCCCTGGGATGGATCCTGTCTGGGCCATGGGCCTAGTGCAGGGATAAGTGTGGGTGAACTTTAAGACCTGTGTTAAGCAAATGGTGGTAGACTCAGGAACCCCATGTGGCTGTGCAGTGGGATGCCCATAGATATAGACCACTGGAAGAGAGAAAGCCCTTTTCTCGCCAACACTCTGAGAAACTGCTGTTAAAGTTATCACCACACAAGCTATAGCTACGAAGGGCTGAGCACAAATCTTGGGACTGGTTTGGGGTCTGGTTTGTGCATGCACTGCACAGCCGTTGCAGCTGGCATATTCTGCAAAAACTCTCTGCATCTCTAGGGGCCATGATGGGAAACTGATGAGCTATGGAATAAAGAAAAGGAGGCATAATCAGGGTATGTCTCCACAGTAATTTAATTTGATTACTAAATAGATGGGCCAAATAAACTATCCCCTAAACTGATGAAGGTCTATTTTTTTTTATAAATATACACTAACCACCCACAAATGCCAAGGCATTAAAGAACTAAGAAGACAACCTCTCTTGGCAAAACACTATTGATTAGGAATACAAGCTCCCTGATACTAATCCTCCTTTTCAGCCTCTGCTCCTGCTGTAAGCTCCATCTCCTCTCTGTACTCAACCTAATTCTGACTACTCTACCATGAGTTGACCATAAGCCTTCCTTTGGGTTCCCTCAGAAACAGACTGTGAGACAAAATCTGAGTGCAAGTGGTTCACTGAGAGGAGTGAGTAGCGGTATGAGGAGAAGCAAGACAAAGACAGCCAATACAATGCATTTTATCAAGTTAGGAGTCACTCTGTGTGACTGGAATTTAATCCTGCTGGGAACAATCTGAAAGCCAAAATAAAATAGGTTCCTCAGAATTTTCCAAGGTTGCTTCTGTGGAGGCCAAGAAAAACAAGGCTGTACCAACCTCGAGTCTAGCCCTAACATCGCCCTCCCCTCCATAAAACTGAAGGAGGCAGAGGCAGAAGAAAATGGAAACAAAGTTAAACCTAAATCTCACTAACAAGAATGCTTGTTAGGAGAAATGTGACATTCCACCAGGAAACTCCCAATTGTTGACATGTTCGTGCCTCTTCAGAGGGAGAACGGCCTTGACTTGATAATAACCAGGACTTCAATATCCTGACAGTCTTCTTTACCCTGATAGTCCTTCTGAACATCCCCTTTGTCCTCACCTACTGCTGAGCCAGCAGTCGTGGCCCAATTATCTACTGCCGAGTCCACCCCGACTCCACCTTTAATATCTCTGAATGTAATCTGGCTCAGGGTCCAAGTCCCTACTGCACTGTGTCAGATATACTTGGGCCCAAGCTTAAGCCTGTCGAATAAACCCTCGTGTGATTGCACCAGTGTTGGCTCCTTGGTGGTCTCTCAGACATGAAAACTTGGGCATAACAGCTTCATGGAGGTATTAAATCTTTAACTCTTCTGGACTGTTGTACATGGACAGCTCTCCACCGCACAAGAAAACCTCAGGCAAAGAGATGGAAATCTGTTGCTAATAGAATGCCTCCTTTCTATGCCTAGGCCACAAAAGTAATTGTTATAAGGTTTTTTTGTAAATTTTATTTATTTATTTGAAAGAGAGAGCAAGAGAGGAGTGGGGGAGTAGGGAGGGCAGCAGGAGAGAGATAAGCAGGCTCCCCGCTAAGCAGGGAGCCCAATGAGGGGCTCCATCTCAGGACCCAGGGATCATGACCTGAGCCAAAAGCAGACACGTAATCTACTGAGCCACCCAAGCACCCCAAAATTTTTTTTCAGGGTTGATACCTTTCCTTTTTCAGTGAGTGTCATCACCCATCTGTTACTATATTGTAGAAGAAAAAAATATATATTTAGGATTAATTTGCAAATAATAAACTTTGTTTACTGGTAGTTTTTGGTAATTCTTCTTTAGTACATGTAGTCATAATTTTGACTTTGCAATACAGTTGTATCTTCTGCTAGTCATATTGTTCTTAGAGGAAAAAAACCCAGTTAGTATTTCTTAGCACATTGGAGAAAGACACTTTAAGATGCCAACTTTTCTTTTATATCATGTCTGGTAGTAATTTGCATTGAACTACATATATACTTACTAACAAATTGAAAATTAAGTATATTATATTTCACTAACTTCAGCACAATGTTAACAATAATAATAACTGCAATAGCAACTAACATTTATGAGCTCTTGCCATATGCCAGACATTATTCTAAATTCTTTCCAAGAATTAAATCATTAAATTCTTACGATAGCCTTATTTTATTTTGCAGATGAGAAAACAGAAGTGCTGCTTAGTGAAGTCACTTTCCCAGAGCCACTTAGGTAGCACATGCTATTCTGAGACTTGAGGCTGGGCATTCCAGTTGCAAAATCTAGACTCTTAGACTAACTTGTATCTTTTTCTTTCCTTTCCAATTCTTTTCCTATTTTTGACAAATTGGGAATACCAGTGGCCACGGAGACAACAATGACCAAATCTGCCCATATGATTCTCAGGAATAATTAAGGGATAATTATACCTATCAGGCACATTTAATATCAAGATGGAACATGATTCTATCAGAAATTATCAGACTAGAAAATGGATGTAGAGATTTAGGAAGCAAAAAAAAAAAAAAAAAAAAAAAAAAAATCCCTAAAATGTCCTGAGTATATAAAGTATTGTTATTATTTTCCTTACAATAAGCAGTCCTGATTACACAGATCTAAAGTACATCTGGAAAAGCAAGGGTAATAAAGTAGGAGGGTCAGCTGGTACACATAATGATTGGTATTTATCTATCTTAGTAGACCATAGGTTATTATTACTCCAATTTTAGGTTCTTTGGTTATCGGTGATCATCTATCCATCCATATTCATACTGCTTAAGCACATTTCTAGTATAAGATATGTATTTTAGTATAAAGTATTTAGTATAAAATACAGCACTGGCTGTATGTCAGAGACGGTGTGAAGTACTGGGAATTTTCAGGCTTTTCACAGAAATGAGAGGAAACAGATATTGACTATAATTATTAAATATTTAAATGAGGGTGCTGTGAGAGGGTATACCAGAGTCCTCATGTATCTGAGGGGATCAGAAAAGCTTCCTTGAGAAAATTCCTTCTGTGGAGAAGCCCCTGGGCGAGGCTGTCTGCCGCGCAAGAACAAATCAGAAACAGATTTGGCACAAAGCATATGCTCTTACCTCAGTTTACACAACGTTGCTTTATTGGATTTTACAAATCTTTAGACAACAGTAAAATTAAAATGTTAAAAATGGGTTTTATTATTTTTATCTTACATCTATTTCATGACGGTTTCTTCTAAAGGAAAATGTGTATCTTTGAGTAGACACAGGTCCCCTAACTGCCCCCATATCACTACCAGAACAGAAATGAATTTCTCTGTTGTTGCAGAAACCACTATAGCTCTGATATGGCAAAGAGGGTGGGGGTTGTTTATTTTTAAAAGGGTAATTGCACATTTATCCAATCATGTACTTGGTAAATTATCCAAAGTAATTAATCATGGAAAGAAAGATTAGAGAATTGATTAAGCAGAGTTTGTAATAATGCTAAAGAAAACACATCAAACATACATAATGCAGTAAGACAGAAGAGGCCAGAGATTTCCTATTTATAGTTGGTTTTTAGAGATTGCATTTTCAGATCATAATGCTGGATTTCTGAACATGGAAAATACCGTGGTTTCAGTTTGCTCTTTAAGAATTTAATAAAACAGTGCTTTACTAAAGGATAAAGATAACATTTATTCCTAAAACCCAATCATTAAACAAAGGATATTTTGGTAATAATGGATTCAAAACACATGAAGTCAATTATTTAGTTAGTAGATCAATCCTAGCATTTTGATATAAATTGTTAATATAATTATCGCCTTATGTCCCAGTTGAAAAACCATCATAAAATAAATTAAACCTCTGCTCTACTCTCAGTTTGGACATCTGATAATTTTTTTTCTCTAAAAATATCAGAATATTGTCCCACATTTTATAAAAAAGTAACAAAAATAATGGCATCATGTTTCTATACTATGGGGGCAATAAGGGCAATGGGGAGCTGGAGCTATGAGAATTGGAAAAAAAAAAAAAAAAGAATTTTTTTTTTTAACTTGGCTGCTTCTACCTAGAGATACTTTGAATAATGGCCAAACTATATGTGACCCTTACTGTAGGCAATTACCTTGTTAATGCAGTTTCTTTTCTTGCTGTTAATGTAATAACTGTTTTTTTAGACTGCATCTCACAGAGTGAGACTCGAAAATTTAAAAATAATAAAAGAAGGGGCACCTGGGTGGCTCAGTGGGTTGAACCTCTGCCTTTGGCTCGGGTCATGAACTCAGGGTCCTGGGATCGAGCCCCACATGGGGCTCTCTGCTTGGCGGGGAGCCTGCTTCCCTCCTCCCTCTCTGCCTGCCTCTCTGCCTACTTGTGATCTCTCTCTGTCAAATAAATAAATAAAATAAAATAAAATAAAAATAATAATAAAAGAAACACAATGGCTTTAGATTCTTAGATGTGTGATTATATTCATGACAAGTTTCTTACAATAACTTTCTCTGAACTAGATGCTATTGTTTAGGTGAATGCAGAAATACAGATGTAAATAAGGAATTGCACAAACAGAGCACACCATCCAGCTCTAGACTCTACACAAGTTCTCTTCCTCCCATGTTGCCGAAACAGAGGACTCTTGCTTCTCGGACATCCCACGATGTCCCACTGAACAACACAGACCAAATAATTCAGAATTTTTTGAATATTATAATTCACCAGTTAACCAGTATAATATGCTCCTTAATTTTATAATTAATTTTAGAGCATTTTATCTTAGAGATATTTATTTTGAATAAATGCTTGTAAAGCACCTACAATTCAAAATTGTAGGTGCTGGGATAAATGCTAAAAACGATAAGCAGGAGGGTTGGGGCACCCAGGTGACCCAGTCAGTTAAGCCTCTGCCTTCAGCCCAGGTCATGATCCTAGGGTCCTGTGATCAAGCCCCACACTGGGCTCTGTGCTCAATGGGGAGCCTGCTTTTCCCTCTCCCTCTGCCTGCCACTCCCCTTACTTGTGTGTTCTCTGTCAAGGATTTTACCTTAAAAAAAATAATAAATAAATAAATAAATAAATAGAAGGGGCAGGGTTATAGAAAGGCCAGGTCTTAGGAAAGCCTGACACTATCTGCTGACTGAAAAGTAGAGAAAGATCTTTCCACAAGCTTCAGGAATCCTGCTTTCTTTGCTTTCTGAAATTTATTTGATTCCAATATTTTTAGCTCCTCAGAGAAAATAGGAACATCCTACTACCCACCACTGTATACTATGTCTTCTTACTCTTATCACATGGTAAACTTGTGGTTTTCACATGTTCCAAGGATATAGGAAAGGAGCAAGTATTAATTGAAAATCTACTATGTGCCTTTCACTAGAACTGTGAATACATGATTGTAGTTAATTCTACTAACAAACCTGCCAGATTTCATTTATTATTTTTTTTCAAAGATTTTATTTATGTATTTGACAGAGAGAGATCACAAGTAGGCAGAGAGGCAGGCAGAGAGAGAGAGAGGAAGGGAAGCAGGCTCCCTGCTGAGCAGAGAGCCTGATGCAGGGCTCGATCCCAGGACCCTGGGATCATGACCCGAGCCGAAGGCAGAGGCTTAACCCACCGAGCCACCCAGGCACCCCTCATTTATTATTTTTTAAGATTTATTTATTTGTTCATTTCAGACAGAGAGAGACAAGGAGAGAGAAGAGCATGCGTGAGTGCGGGGAGGGGCAGAGGGCAAGAAATCCTCCAGCAGACTCCCTGCTGAACCCAGAGCCAGAGACACAGCTCAGTTCCAGGATGCTGAGATCATGACCTGAGCCAAAATCAAGAGTCGGACGCTTAACAGACTGAGCCACCCAGGTGCCCCCCTGCCAGATTCATTTAATCTTACCATCAAATTCTACCAACGAACATTAAGCAATGATGCAGTAATTGTAGCAAGGTAGCTTGGAGTAAGGCTGTGAAAGTTCTAGTAGATTACTAGAAAGATTTGGGACTTCATACTGCTGACCAGAATATCTCAGTGCCTCATGCCTGGACTACGTGCATCAGAAGCACCTGTAAAACATTTTAAAATAAAAATTCTCAAGCATGACCCCACCCCACCACACATGCTCACATGCACACACAAGTCAAACTTGCCTCATCTACATGGAGATGCTGAGATTCAGCATTTTAAAATAAGCCCTGCTGATGGGGCACCTGGGTGGCTCAGCAGATTAAGCCTCTGCCTTCGGGTCAGGTCATGATCTTAGGGTCCTGGGATGGAGCCCCGCATCGGGCTCTCTGCTTAGCAGGGAGCCTGCTTCCCCCCTCTCTGCCTGCTGCTCTGCCTACTTGTGATCCCTCTCTCTCTATTCAATAAATCAATTAAGTCTTTAAAAAAAAAGCCCTGCTGATGACTCTGATATAGGTGGGTGATGGATCAGGTTTTGAGAACCAGCATTATTACACAATAATCTAATAAAGGATATTTGTGTGGGGAATTGACATAATGAGATTTATATATTTCTATAAGCATATATTTTATAATGTCACCAAACTTTCCTGTAGAAAATTTTTAAAATGTAAACATAAATAAGATGTTATAACTGTTTATGACCAAGTACATATATAAATAAAAGAATGCATAAGAAGACTTTCAGCCTGAAAACAAAGGAATTACAGTAATTTTGAAAAGTTTACCAATGCATTTAGGTAATTTTTAACAATGGAAAAGTGTATCATATAATAAAAATATAGGTTTCTTCACCTAAAATAAAATTTATTTAGTGGAAAACAGCATAAAAAAAGGATCCACTTACTAATATGCCTGTTTTATTTTTCATTTCATATATAAGTTGCTAACAATATATCATTTTTGAAGGGGGTATCCCCTTTAAAAGGTATCCAGTTCCCAATCCAACTTATTACAAACTGGGGTCATGCTGTAATGAACTATCTCATATATTTAGGTAGATTAAAAAGTGCCTGGGTTTTATCACCTCAGATCTGTATTATGCAATTCATGTAATAAATAAGATAATTTTATTTTACCTCATTTCTTAATGGAAAAAAATTAATTGCTGGGCAACATACCCTTATGAAATATATAATTTAAATATACATTTATAAGTAACAAAACTAATCCCAAAGGTCAAACATTTTACATTACTTTGCAGAGCTTCAAATGATGAAAGAAATCTTAGCTCTCTCATCTTATCAGCTCAATTTTCAGATGAGAAAATAGGGGATGAAAATTGAAATGACATCACACAGCTCTTTAGAGGCAAAACTAGAACTGGGATTAAGATCTTACAACTCTCAATACATTGGTTTTTACACAGGAAAATGCTAGAAGTAGAAGACAATTTGTGTGTGTGTGTGTGTGTATGTGTGTGTGTGAAAGAGAGAGAGACAGAGAGAGAAAGGAAAATAGGGAAGAAAAATAGAAAACTTGGTAAACACACCATATACACAAAAAGTACATAAACAATAGTGGACCATGGCATATCCATTATAATGCATTAAAATAATCTCCTGAGTCTATTCTTCTCCAATTCCCCTAGAAATCATTCTAAGTCCCTCTTTCAGGCACATACACCTATCGTCCAGGTGTACTCTTCTACCTAGTTAGCCTACCTCCCATCCTACTAGTTGTCGTATTTCAATTTATCCTCAGTTTCTCTGTACCCTCAGATAATTTTTCATCCATAAAGAAACGTGTACTAAAAATCCTACATTATAATTGTGGGTGTATTGATTCCTTCCTATAATTTGATCAGTGTTTATTTTGTGCATGTGTTACTGGTGCCTACATATTCAGAACTGCTTTATCTTTCTGATTAATTTTATCCCTATGAGGTAATCTTCTAGTTAGATAAGTCTCTAAATTTGAGCTTTGCCTTCATCTCTAATTTGTCTGATATCGATGATCCTACCTCAGTTTTCTTTGTTTAGTATTTGTCTCACATTATCTTCCTTTTTTTCTTTCTTTTCTTTCCACTTTCCTGTCTCATAGGATTTCTTATAATTTGGAATTAGTACACACTGCTTTTCTTAAAATTTAAAAATCCAGTCTGACAAATGTTCCTTCAACTGATTTAACCTATTTATAGTTATTATAACTACAGATATATTTGTATTTTTTCTATTACCTCATATTGTGTTTTCTAAGCAATGAACTCTCTTTGCTTCCTTCTTCTCTTCCTTGTTCTTTCTTTGAAGACTATTGGTTTGTTTTTGGCCCTCTTTGTCCTCTCCTCTTTCTCCGTTAAAACCTGGCTTCCGAGGCACTACCAATACCAGCCAGCAGCTGAGAGGCCAATGGCAATGTGGCCTTCAGGCGTACTTTGAGCCATTCTCCCTCTCACTTTATTTCCTAGGACATGCTAAGGTCTTCCCTACCTTCCCGAATCTGCATATACTCTTCCTACTGTTGGTGGAGCTCTACTTGAGATTCTTTACAGAGCTGACTTTCTCACTCTTTAAACCTTAGTTGAATTCTAAGCTTCTTAGCCAAGTAAGCGTCCATGTGGACCACAAGGAAGTAGGATTCCTCTCTATCTCCCTCGGCACTTTTTTCTCTGAGAGCTCTATATTTGTTAATTTCATAGAGCTTTTATCAGTATATGTTTATATTTACTTATTTGGTTTTTTTCACCATCGTTTTTTTCCTACTCTGCCATCTTAGCTCACCATCTATTAAATATAAGTTCTTTGAAGGCAGCTACCTTTCTCCTATATACCCAGTACCTACAAAGTCAGTTCTTCACATCAAGTGTTAAATGAACCTTTTTTGAATAAACAAAAGATTTGTAAAGCCAGTCACATCTATATTTTCAAATATTTGAGTGTCTATCATATACTCATTTATTTGAATGTTTGGACTCCTCAACATCCCTTGATCAATTATTACCAGATTGCAAAAGCTTTGGAAAAATACATAAAGGCATCTAATAAGAGTATTTGTGAGTATCTATTGCAAAATAAAATTCAAGGTATATTATAGTGCTGATGTTGGTACTTACCATACATAGATTTACTAATTACAAAAAGATCAAGGAAAGATTATGGGATTTTGGTGACACTACTATTGTATTAAGCATTTTAATCACCTAGAGACTCTATACATGATCAAACGGAATAGAGTAAAGAGAACACTATGGTAGCAGTCAGTGAAATTGGATTCTAACCCCAGCTCTGTCAAGATCCAAGTGATTTCAAAACCACTTTTCTAGCCTCGGTTCATTTACTATATGAAAGATGATGTGAGAGTAACTTACATAACACAAAACAAATTATTTACATATGCTTAAAGCATTATTACCATTAACAATGATGTAGAGAATATTGGGAAGAAACTGACCTGTCTCAAATATTTGTTCTTCACTTGGAATGTGAATTGATAATTTAGGAAAGAGAAAATAGTGAGTCTTTTAAAAGTCTGACTTGAACAGAATGTCAAAGTTGTTTAGAAACTCCTTTATCAATTATTAAATAGCATCATAAATACTTCATATCTAAAATGTTAAACTCTTCCTCAAAAAATCTTTATACTGGAAGCCATAGAACTATGTTAAATATATATTAGCAGCCAAATCTATACACACACAATCATACTATTGCCTTTTAGGGCAGTAGAAGACATTTTGCAGAATTAGTGGAGTTATTTATTTCTAAATAACAAAACAAAAAAAGTCATATCTCAGACTGCCATGAACATTTTAGTCTTTTCTTCTAAACAAAGACAATGAATTGAGTTCAAAATTGTTGATGAAAAATAAGTATCGGGTGGGCAAGTCAAAACCTGCAAAGCTATCTCACTCAAAATTGCTGTAGCCTTTAACTACCAAGCACTTTACCAATTTACAATAACACAGTGATTGTTTATCTACAAATCTTAACTTTATGATTACCACTGCACAGGAAATCTACCAATTCAGAGTTTGTATATGAAAATGAAACCAATGTTTGACTCCTAATTTCAGACCATAGAAGGAATGAAATCACACAGTAAGTAGTGTTTGAATTGTTTTCCTATTAAGTAATGACAACTGTTACAGCATTTAGATTCAGAGCAGAGATTTGGGGACTTAATTACCTCACGAGCTAGAGTTATGGACTAGGTTATGCTGTAATAACAAATTAACCCCCAAATGTCAGTGGCCTAATGCAATATTGGTCACTCGGGTCTCTACACATGGTCCCACATGTTTATTGGGAGACCCAGAACGTGTTGGAATCCACCATTGGGAGTGCTGTTGGTTATTGTGGAAGCTGAAGGGAAATGCTGGACGGTCATTCACTGAGCTTAAGTGACATTTGATGTGTCATACAAATAGTACATCAGTTAGAACTAGTCCCTTTATCCCCAACTAACTTCAAATGGCCTGTGAAATGTGAAAAAGTACATGGAGGTATGATTAGCAGGAAATGATTCTTCCAGGCAAACCTACATTGAGCACCAGCTATGCCCAAGTGAGAGAACTTTCAACAAATTGCATAACCCCTTTTAAAGTTCCAACATTGTCATGGATGACTAGAATGCATACTTTTTTTTAATTTATTTAAGTTAAATGAGACAATTTACACAGTCTGTTTATCTTTGTACATAGTATTTGATAGCATTTTGGGGAGACAGACACATAATGTGTTTTTCACTAAAATGTTAAAAATAGATAATAATAGATATATTACATATTTTTCTACTTTTTAAAAAGAGATGGTAAAGAAAGGAATTATTTTCTGCTTTCATGTAGGTGGCCCATCAGCCATAATGGGTTTTAAATTATGTGAGAGCCTGGTAACTTTAATAAAGCAACTTTAGTAAAGACCATTCTCTTCTATGTCGTTCTCTCAGAAATCAGCATCGTACTTAACATAATGACTTTTCAGCAAATGTCTCTTGAACTTAAAGCTTTGCATCTTATGACATGACTCAGAAATGTCAGTGATTTTGTAAAGTATAGCAGGCACTAATACACATAGCTATAGTTATCTATAAAACTGTATTAGAAAAATAATTAACATCTTTGACCTCTTTTCTGCTGAGCCCAGAGACCAATGGTACTTTTTCCTTTATTAAAGTTACTAGACTCGGGGCACCTGGGTGGCTCAGTGGGTTAAAGTCTCTGCCTTCGGCTCAGGTCATGATCTCAGAGTCCTGGGATCAAGCCCCACATTGGGCTCTCTGCCCAGCGGTGAGCCTGCTTCCTCCTCTCTCTGCCTGCCTCTCCGCCTACTTATGATCTCTGTCTGTCAAATAAATAATAAATAAAATCTTAAAAAAAAAAAGTTACTAGACTCTACCATAGTTCAAAACCCACATTGACTCTTGGGTCACCTGAATGATAGCAAAAAAATAGTTCTTGGTTTACCCCATCTTTACATATTATCTCCTTGCCTCCCCTGAGATATCCTGTTTTTAAATTTTAACTTCATCACAGCAAGAAAGAGACAAGGACCGCAATTTAATGTTTTATGTATCCTTTTTACATAGATTACATGAAAGACAAAAAAGTGTATTTCAGTATTGCTTTGCAGATTAATGGCAAAAATATAACTTATTGATCTCAATGAACTGTCAATCACTGTGATAGGAAGGAAACAATTTAAGTCAAAATTCTTAATTAGCTTTTATTTACTTATAATATAAATAATTTGATAATGCCCTGTAAATACTGCTGTTATTTCTTAACTATTACTTCTGATATAGGCATAATGCATTTTTATATGTATTCTAGCAAAAATATTAGCATTTCTCTATAAATTCAAATCACATCTCTTTGCAATATTCTATATGTTTCATCAATATGACAAACAGGCCATTTATGCTTCTCTTAAATATGTATGTATGTATATGTATATATAATTTTTAAAAGTTATATGTGTATATGTACACATACATACATATAACTAAAAAAGTAAACCTTTTATGATGAAAGATTCTAGGGTAATGTTGAGTGCTGTATCTTAACTGCCTGGAGATAAATGGATATTGAAATTGCATTTGAAATAGATTTAAAAACAAGTGCTAACCTTTATTTTTTTAATACTAAAAGCCTTATATTTTTTATGACAAATACAGATCAAACATTTTACCCTATAATAGTTCTCATAACTCTAATTATCCTGGTTTTGTCTGCTACAGAATGCAGGAGCAACAATAATCTCATTCAAGTATTACCCAGTCAAATGCCATAAACTAAAAATAAATCTATGAGAAAGGGAAAAAAATTAAGGTCAATAGGTTATGGATGATTTGAATAAGTTCTTCTCTCCATTTGAGATACACACTAACTTCTGAGCTCATTTCTCACTAATTATAAGGCTGACTGGCAGAGATGGTTGTCTTTTGTGAATAAATGAAAATTCTCTAAATCCACCAGTAACATTAAATCATAGTCTGATTAAGACATATAATTTAATCACTCTTAAACTTCTTTCATTAATTCTAAGCCCTGTAGTCATTATCTAGTAAACCACATTGCAGAATTAAAAAAAAAAAAATAGATTCTTTGAATGATGACTCAAAGTATGATTCCAATAGCATTTCTCTAATCACTCACCATTATTGAAACGAAGTTGATTTAATTGAAACTGTAAGAGATTGCATTTTCTAATCATACCTCATCTATAGATGCTTATTATTCAAAGGAAGCCATATGTATTTCCAAGTACCCTTAATTAAAATAATGCATATAAACTTAGATATCATTTTCCCTTGGTATTATTCTAAAGTGAATCTGTTTTTCTATCATTTTTTAATGTATTTCTTATTCTCTGCAATACATAATCAATATTTTTAGCACTGAGCAAAGAAAAATTTGAAAATAATCCATTACTAACTATAATAGTAATCACTTGTCTAATATCTTCATATATTAGAGGTAAACATCAAAATTCTACATTAGAGTAGAATATTGTGTAGGCACATAAATTCATAGAAACATCAAGAATAATTCTGAGCTGTATTCATTCTTGAACAACAAAAATAACAAAATCATGGGATAGTTTTCCCTGATCAACTCCATATTAATCAAATCTTTCTTTTAGAGAGAACAACTATACAAAGAACACAAATATACTTTATTTTTTTTTTAGATTATTTATTTATTTATTTGACAGACAGAGATCACAATTAGGCAGGGGAAGCAGGCTCCCCATGGAGCAGAGAGCCCGATGCAGGGCTCGATTCCAGGACCCTGAGATCATGACCTGAGCCGAAGGCAGAGGCTTAACCCACTGAGCCACCCAGGTGCCCCTGAACAAAAATATACTTTAAAAGAATGGTGAAAATACAGAAGAATATATGTTTATATTTCACTATTTTATGTATGTATGTATGTGTGCATATACATATATATGTATTTACATATACATCATATATATTACACATATATAATAGAAACAATTTAATTATCTCATTGAAATATTTATAGAATAAATGATATTTACCACACACTTATGCTAGGGACTTCATTATCTTAGAAATAGGAGATTTAATGCCACTGGTAGTTCATGATCACCAAACCTTGACCATCCTACTTCATTCCTCCTCACTTTTACCTACTTTGTAATACAAATATTTAGAAGGAAATATCTTCACTCTCTGACACCTAGCCTTGAAGTATATCTACCATGAACTCATGTTTTCCTGCTTCACTGTTATTTAACATAAGCAGAAAGTATCAACCTGAAGATAAACCTTCTCTCTAGTTCCTAGATTCCTTCGCCTCCTGCTTTGCCAGTGATTTCTATCACTTATTCAACTCTGCCTGGACCTTCAATATAACTTCCTATTGTATCTTTTCTATCCCTACTGGAACATGTTGAGGTCTCTCCCAACTAAAAGAAAAAAAAAAAAAAAAGGAAAGTATACAATAATTTATTAGCCCTTTTCCTATCCCCGAGTAAGCCAAAATTCTTGAAAGAGCTGTTATACGCATAGCCTTGATTTCTGCACTTCACCCTCATTTCTTTCCTCACTGCAGCCTCACTGTTAACACCATTTTGGTTAAAGTCTCTATTATAGATTCTACTTTGATAAATCCAGTGGCCCTTTATGGAACTTTTGGTACAAAATACTGCTTTGTAACAGATTTTTCTTGGCTTCTGTGGCTGCCAGCTTTGAACCTGACTTCTACCTCTTCAGGGCTCTTCTTCAATCCCCCCCCCCCACCTTGGAGGTCTTCTTTTCACATCTTTCAATGTTAATATTCTCTAAACAATCTATTAATTTCCCTCACTACCATAGTTTCTAATCATATGCAAAGAAAATAATTGCCAAGTATAATATCTCCAGATAAAAGCCTTTTCTTAAGGTTCACATGAGTATATACAATTGCCAAATGGACAGATTCCCTGCAGACTTCACAGGCACTTTAAAAAATATGTAAACAAACAAACAAAAAAAAACCTTATCATTCCACCTTCTGTGTATGTTTTAATATAAGGAATATCTCCATTTGCTAAAGTTCTCATATCACCTAACTGGAAGACCACCTCCAGCTCTGAAATATTTGAAAAATACCATTTATGAATATAGTGTATTGCATGTAAAGGGCATAAAATACAAAGCTATTTGTGTTAATACCACTAAACACAAACATACATATAATAATTCACTTCTGAAAACAACTTGCAATGATGGCAGAATAATCATTAGCTAAAAATATTCAGCAATTGAACTCTATTGACGGGTAAAATATCATTCTAAGGAAACTTATTGGCAGTGCTAACCATGTTCAAGGGGTCTCAGAGTACGGAAAAAAGAAGGAGGTTGTTCCTTGTAGGACCAGTAATGTTCTTGATAGGAGCCATCTTGGATGAAGAGAGTCACCCCTAGAACCCAAGCTTCTGTCAATGCTGTACTTGAAGAGTGTATAAAAGCTCCAAAAAAAAAAAAAAAAAAAAAACATTTGAAAGTAGAACAGTTGCTACCTTGGAGAAAATGTGCATTTTGGAGGATGGGGAAAGAGGCAAGGTACATTAATAGTTTTCCTCAGACATCTGCTCATATTAAATATGTCTGTTTCTGTTCTTTAACTTCAGTCATATATTCTTTCTCTTCCATTTTTTTTTTTTAATTCTCTGGTCAGAATAAAGCTGAAAGAACAGTAAACCTGTTTTAGAGAGGCATAAATCTACTGTCTTTTTCTTTTTGGTTGTGGTCCTAAACAGCCTTAGAGGAGAAAATACACTAAAGAAGAACTGTAAAGAATTTTAGTCAGAGTTTTGTTTTGTTTTTTTTTTTTTTAAGATTTTATTTATTTATTTGACAGAGAGAAAGATTACAAGTAGGCAGAGAGGCAGGCAGAGAGAGGGGGAAGCAGGCTCCCTGCTGAGCAGAGAGTCCGATGCGGGGCTCAGTCCCAGGACCCTGAGATCATGACCTGAGCCAAAGGCAGAGGCTTAACCCACTGAGCCACCCAGGTGCCCCTAGTCAGAGATTTTAATCAATACCTACCAAATCTATGTGTCTTTTTATTTTTTCTTATCTCACTTCATGTTACCACCATCTACACAGTTGTTAAAGCAAAAACCTAGAAATAACTTTTGACTCTCCATTTTCTGTCATTCTTACAGTAAAGCAGAGACATTGGCCTGTTTTGTTTTGTTATCTCCCCAGAACCTCAAAAAGTGGGTGATATAAGTAGACATGAAATAAGTATTTTTTAATCAGTCCAATTAATTAATATTTTTGAATCTGACCATTTCTCTTAGTTTTCTTCTGGTATTACTCTAATTCAAGCTATGATCATCATTCATCTGAACCATACTATCTTCTATTAAACTGGTCTCCCTGGACTCATTCTTGCCACTTGCCAATCCATGCTTCATACTGCAGGAGAATGACCTTTTCAAACACAAGTTTAATATCATTTCCTTATTGCTTAAAACTCTTCAGGACTTTCTTCTGTTCTTGGGATAATGTCTAAACTTATTAATGTGCCTTTATATGTCTTACTTCTCTAGCATTATCTCTTGTACTCTGTTTTTGCCCTGCTCTCTATTGCTAGATGTTTATTATAATTATTAATTTATTGCATATCTTTTTTTTTAAAGATTTTATTTATTTTCAGAGAGAGAGAGGGCACAAGCAGGGAGATCAGGAGGCAGAGGGAGAAGCAGGCTCCCTGCTGAGCAGGGAGCCCAATAAGGTACTCAATCCCAGGACGCTGGGATCATGACCTGAGCTGAAGGCAGATGCTTAGCCACCGAGGTGTCCCTATTGTATGTCTATTGTATATCTTATATCTTATAAACTTAACCATAAGGTTCATATGAGCAATGGGAAGGCCCACTTTGTAAACTATCTCCTGAACTTGAGTATTTCAAGGAAAAGTCTACAACTAGGAAGAATTAAATAGTGGTTGAATAAATAAGTTGCTTTCTTTAACCCCATAATGCCATCATAAATGTGGGTACTTCTTCCCAGTTTGCATATGCAGAAACTAAAACTCAGGGGTCAGGAAGTTGCCAAAGTTTTGCCTTGCCATGTAATGTTCAAGGCAATTAAATGTTTCTGATACTTAGTTTCATCATCTATGCAATAGAGATAATAAATTTACCTCAAGGTGAATGAAGCAGTTTAAGATGAATAAAATAAATATCTAAAACAGTGATGAGCAAACTATGACCCACAGATAAATCTAGCTTGCTACCTGCTTTTGTAAGGACCATGGACTAAGAATGTTTTTCAAATAGCTGAAAAAAATCAAAGAACAATATTTCATAATATGTAAAAATCATGTGACATTTGTATTTCACTCTCTGTATACAAAGTTTCAATGGAGCACAATCACATCTATTCACTTACATATCATCTGCCTTTGTGCCAGTAGAGTTTAGTAGTTGCAATAGATCCTACGTGGTTTGCAAAGCCAAAATATTTATTCTTTGGCTTTGGTCTAGAAAAAGTCTCTAAGTATTTATTCAACAGATGTAATTTTTAATATTTTTTGTAATAAAAATAGTCACAAATGACTTCCTAGTCTAAGTGATTTATAGCTCATCTACCAGTAAAATTTCTGGCTAATAAAAACTATCATGACAAGTTTCTTTGTTATTACTACAACTAATACATTAAGTAGAGTTAAGTAATGAAGTAATTTTTGCCTTCAGCAAGACAAACCACTTCTATATAAATATAGAGAATTGCACATGATTCTCTAAAAATGGTACTCAACTTTTTTTTTAACTTTTCTCACTTTCCAACTTTGTATAATAAATATTTATCACAGATATGATCAGGATCCTGAAGAAAGGTAGCTAAACACTAAAGAATTAACTTCAGTATCCAAGAGTTGTGAAAAAGCCTGGACTAGGTTCAAACAGGTACTGAAACCCTCTTCCTCTGATGGGGAATAGTCTCTAGCATAATGGATTCCAGTCTAGGAGCTTGAATTAATGGCCTCAGGTGAAGTACAAATGTGTTACAGAAGTTAGTTTGGTCAACAATGGTAATTTTTAAATGTTTAGATACTTGAGATCTGTGACAAAATTTGATCATTTGGGACACTGATCCTTTGAGAAATATGGAGTAAGGGGTATTGGGTACCTTCACAAAGCAAATACAATTTGAGCAGGCAAATAGAGCCCTTGAGAACCCAGAGATTTTAGATCACCCATTTGTTATACAGAGTATTTCTTCCTGTCCACTTATTATTTCTTTCTCATGTTGTCTCATGCCTTATTTTGTCACCCATATGTTCTCTTGAATATGTTCCTATATTTTCTGTAAATGTGGAATCTGAAAGCTATTCAAAATGCAGGGTTATTTATATGATTGATTTGAAAATGCCCTGTTACTCTCTTCACTGAGTTATGTCCTTTCTTAACAACACTATCTAAAACCTTTCCTCCATCAATGTTTTTAGATTACTGATTGGCCTTATTTTGAGTTTAATGGTGAGTCATTCATGAGAAACAGAGTTGAATAAGTAGATGGGATGATTTGGGCCTGGGCCATGCAGACCAAGATTCTAAATTTAACTTTCCACTTAACTGGCTGCATGATCTTGAACGAGTTTCTTATATCTCAATCTCAGAGTCTTCATTGGTAAAAAATGGATAATAATATCTAACTTAAAGAAATGTTGTGAGCATTCAAATCACATAACATCTAAAATATCTAGAATAGTCCCTGAATCACAGTAGACAATTAATCCATTTTTTCCCTTTCTTTCCTTTCTCCTCACTTCCAGTTTCCTAATGTGGGGAAAGAACCAAAACACATTCAGGATAATACTTCATTATGAGCAAATGGAGTATAAGGTTACTGGTAAAAATGTGTTCTGTCAAGAAAATGCCTTCTGTATACTGGACCAGAGTATAATGCCTTGCATCTAAATGAGTGATTTACTATTTTGATTAAGGAAATTCTTTTTTTTTTTTTTTTTTTACTAAGAAAATTCTAAGTAAGTATGTAATGCAGTAGAAAGAGTGAGGGATGGAAGCTGGGAGAAGCCTGGTCTTGAATTTGGGCTCTGCTATTTATTTTCCATGGCATTTATGGTCAGTGGGCCTCATTTTATTTTTTCTAGTTCTTAAAATTTTTAATTTTTTTCATTATGATAACAGGGGACTCTTTAATCCCTATCTCCTATTTTATTGATCCTTTCATCCACCTCCTCTCTGGTAACCATGTTTGTTCTCTATAGTTAAGAGTCCATTTCTAGATTTGTCTTTCTTGTTTTCCCTTTGCCATTTGTTTTCTTAACTTCCACATATAAGTGAAATCATGTGGTATTTGTCTTTTTTGACTGACTTATCTCACTTAACATTATACTCTCTAGCTCCACTCATGCTATTATAAATGGCAAGATTTCATTCATTTTTATGGCTGAATAATAATATTCTATTATTTATTTTATATATATGTCTCCTCCTCTTTATCTACTTATCTATCCATAGACACTTGGGCTGCTCATTTTCATCTCCTACAAAATTGGGATAAAATCAGCCCTACCGTTCTGACAGGTTGATGTTACCTCCTTTCATGATTCCCACCCGTTCCTTCTTTCTGGCCTCTCTCCTATTGTTCTTTCTCTCCAGCCACACCAGACACAGTCTCCAGATTATTGAGGCTTGTAAGTAAATGTCTCTGAAAACTGTGTTTCCTGCACCTGAAATGTCTTTCCATCCTAGGATCAGATCCATCTTTCACAGATAGGTGCAGATATTCATCATCTCGAGGTAGAGTTGCTAACCTTCTGAGGTAGAGTTGCTCCTGCTTTGTTTGCCCCCACAGTCATTTGTGCCTAACATTCTCACATGTTTCTGCATGGTTAAGTAGAATTGTTAGTTACTCATGTCATCTAGCTTTCAGGGCCAGATTCTAGGACTCATTCAGCTTTCATACCTCAATATCTAGGAGAGTATTAGCACAGAAATTTCTGTTCAAATAAGATGGGGGAGGGGCACCTGGGTGGCTCAGTGGGTTAAGCCTCTGCCTTCAGCTCAGGTCATGATCTCAGGGTCCTTGGACCGGGCTCTCTGCTCAACCAGGAGCCTGCTTCCCTCTCTCTCTGCCTGCCTTTCTGCCTACTTGTGACCTCTCTCTGTCAAATAAATAAAACCTTTAAAAAACAAATAAGATGGGGGAATGTAAGCATGCTTAGCAATATATAAGTCATTAAAATATCCCAATTCTAAAGATTTGGGGAAACTAATGTATAGATCAGTGAAAAGCAAATGCTTGCCTGAGAAAAGATTTTGTATAGAAAGTCTGTGAGATCCTTTGCCTCTTTGGTTAGGTTTATTCCCAGGTATCTTACAGTCACCAAACTGTGGAAAGAACCAAGATGCTCTTCAATGGACGAATGGATAAGGAAGATGTGGTCCATATACACTATGGAATATTATGCCTCCATCAGAAAGGATGAATACCCAATTTTTGTAGCAACATGGACGGGACTAGAAGAGATTATGCTGAGTGAAATAAGTCAAGCAGAGAGAGTCAATTATCCTATGGTTTCACTTATTTGTGGAGCATAACAAATAGCATGGAGGACAAGGGGAGATGGAGAGGAGAAGGGAGTTGGGGGAAATTGGAAGGGGAGGTGAACCATGAGAGCCTATGGACTCTGGAAAACAATCTGAGGGTTTTGAAGGGGGGGTGGTGGGAGGTTGGGGGAACCAGGTGGTGGGTATTAGAGAGGGCACAGATTGCATGGAGCACTGGGTGTGGTGCAAAAATAATGAATACTGTTATGCTGAAAATAAAAAAAAAAGTTATTCTGTAAACTCAATGAATGAATAAATAAATAATAAATAAATAAATAAATAAATAAAAAGAAAGTCTGTGAGAAGTTAGGATATATCTGGGATTTCTTATTAATTAAAAAGGCTGTCTTTTTTCCATTGGACATTCTTTCCTGCTTTGTCGAAGATTAGTTGACCATAGAGTTGAGGGTCTATTTCTGGGCTCTCTATTCTGTTCCATTGATCTATGTGTCTGTTTTTGTGCCAGTACCATGCTGTCTTGATGATGACAGCTTTGTAATAGAGCTTGAAGTCCGGAATTGTGATGCCACCAACGTTGGCTTTCTTTTTCAATATCCCTTTGGCTATTCGAGGTCTTTTCTGATTCCATATAAATTTTAGAATTATTTGTTCCATTTCTTTGAAAAAGATGGATGGTACTTTGATAGGAATTGCATTAAATGTGTAGATTGCTTTAGGTAGCATAGACATTTTCACAATATTTATTCTTCCAATCCAGGAGCATGGAACATTTTTCCATTTCTTTGTGTCTTCCTCAATTTCTTTCATGAGTACTTTATAGTTTTCTGAGTATAGATTCTGTGTCTCTTTGGTTAGGTTTATTCCTAGGTATCTTATGGTTTTGGATGCAATTGTAAATGGGATTGACTCCTTAATATCTCTTTCTTCTGTCTTGCTGTTGGTGTAGAGAAATGCAACTGATTTCTGTGCATTGATTTTATATCCTGACACTTTACTGAATTCCTGTATAAGTTCTAGCAGTTTTGGAGTGGAGTCTTTTGGGTTTTCCACATATAGTATCATATCATCTGCGAAGAGTGATAATTTGACTTCTTCTTTGCCGATTTGGATGCCTTTAATTTCCTTTTGTTGTCTGATTGCTGACGCTAGGACCTCTAGTACGATGTTGAATAGCAGTGGTGATAATGGACATCCCTGCCGTGTTCCTGACCTTAGCGGAAAAGCTTTCAGTTTTTCTCCATTGAGAATGATATTTGCGGTGGGTTTTTCATAGATGGCTTTGATGATATTGAGGTATGTGCCCTCTATCCCTACACTTGGATTTCAATGAAGAACTGAGTCAGGACAGAGTAAAGGAATTTAGAGAGAGAGAGAGAGATTGAGAGAGAGAGAGAAACTTTACATAGCTGCCTGGTAAATGTTCTTTTTATTGTCATCATAAAAGTATCTGAAAAAATTCATTTAAGCATATTCATATATCATAAAGATAAGTTAAATGTCTCCAGAAAAAGGAGTTTGATTGGAAGTACTATTTTAAGCATGGCATTACTGTTACTGGAATTCTTAGAATAAGAACGAACTTTAGAGATTGTATCTTTCAGGACCTTCCAAATGCTTGCACCTAAAGACAGAGGACAGAGGAAACCCTTCCTCCCACAGTTTACAGCCCCACTTTTAAATAATAATAGTTAATATTTAAGGAGCATTTAGCTTATTGCCAGTATGATGCTAAGCATTTTACATATATTAACTATTTTAATCCCCACAAATCTATGAAGCAAAATGACCCTATCTCCATTTTGTAGAAGGACAGAGAGAAGGGCAGAGAGGTAGAATATTCTACTAAGTCCCACAGCTAACATGGCATATATTGGAGTCATAATTCAAGCACAAATAATTTGGTTTGAAGTCAGTGTTCTTACACTCCATACCAGTGGAATCCCCCAGAGGTCTTGTTAAAGCACAAATTGCTGCCCTCATACCTGGAGTTTAAGATTCAGTCTGGGGGTGAATTAGATCATTTGCATCTCTAAGATGTTCCCTGATGATGCTGATGCTGCTGGTTCTTGGACCACATTTTGAGCCCCTTGAGACTACCAATCTATTCTAACTCACTCCTAGGAAATCATTGTTTATACAAGAATCTCCCATAGCTTGACTTCCATATTTCACATATGAGGGAAAGAGATCACAAATCATACTGTTTAAGAAAATGGGCTTTAGAGACAGAAGTCAAGGATGAATTCCCATTTTTTTCCATTTTGTAAGCTAGGGTAAACAACTTACCTTCTCTAGACCTCAGTTCTCACATCTATAAAATGGGTATAACAGCACCTACTTTATAATATAACTGCATAGAAAAACTAAAAGAATGTGTGTACAGTAAGCATGTAGTGCCTTTAAAAATTTTCAAAAATGAATCCTTTGTGATAACACTTTTGGCACACAACTTATGATCCAGAGTGAGCATTTGAGGAGTTCTTTTAGTATACCCGGAAAGTGATGTGCTTGACATCAACCACATGATTAGGGACTAAAACTGGAGGGACACTATTTTATAAAAGACCAGAAGTAATTCTAGAAAGCCCTGGAGTTTAAATGCATTTAGAAAAGGAATAGAATAATGGAAAGGTTTTTGTTTTTGTTTTTGTTTTTGTTTTTCATAGAGATGCTAATCATCAGAATTATTTTCTTTCTTAAGCTAAGAATCCAAACCTATTTAGTTTTATTTTTCAGTAATAATAAGATCAGAATAATATTCATGCCTGGCACTGAACTTCTAAAAGTAACTCAAGAGTCAATTAACTGGGAAGCTCAGCTGGTTAAGTGCCCAGCCCTTGCTGTGAGTTCAGGTCAAGATCTCAGGGTGGTGAAATCAAGCCCTTCATCAGACTCCATACTGGGCATAGAATCTGCCTGAGATTCTCTTTCTTCCCCTTCTCCTTCCCCACCCAAAAAGTCAAGTAAGTATTTAGACCAACCCATGTTGTAATACTCTGTATGAACGGGTATGAATGGGCACATTTTAAGAAAAACAATATAAAAATAAAATGTATTCATCGCATCTAGTAGAGAGATGAAAAAGATAAAAAAGAAGAGAATGTAAATAGGTTGATTTATTTAGCTCTCTGTTGTCAACTTAGGTTAAATAATAAGGAAAGAAAGATACTTAAAGATAGCATTAATTACAGTACACGTGTTGGGGATTGTCCAGTTTCTCCTTAGATTAGTAAAAAATACCAAAGCTGTCAGACATTATAGCACCTTGGGGAATCTTTAGACAGTTTGATGGACCTCCTGAAGTATTTTATAATTACTCTACTTCTACTCGGGTTTTAATGATTCACTTGCAAAAGAAATTTCTTTTTACATAAAAAAATCTATTTATGAGCTGAGAAAATAAGAGTCCAAGAATGCTTTATATTGAGTTATTCATAAGAGGAATGCTGTGAGTTCTACTATATTTGATTATTAGTCCAACCCTAGATTAGATTTCCAATGGAACATTTTTTCTAAACTTTCAAAAGACATGTCAATTGTGGAACTAAATTTAATTAAAATAACTTACATAGGAGATAAAGCATAGCAAGTATATTCCACAGGATATTTTGTAGCACTCTGGTGGGATCCTCATCTTCATCTAGTTATGAGAAATACCTCACAGCCTCTTCAATTTTGTATTCTTTTCTTTTCTCCAATGTATTCCTTTTCAGATTTTAATACATAATCTAAGAATCTACTCTTCCAACCCATGACCATATTTTCTTCTAGAGATTTTTTTTTTTCTGACAATTAATTCACAATATACATTTTGCAGATAGGTCAGTTCCTTTAGTACTTGAAATAGAAATAAAGTTACTGCTTTTTTAAAAATTCATCCTTTGGCCACTGAAGAAAGTTTAGTTCTTAGCAACTTCAGGTTTTAACATTAGGAACATTTTGAAAACTATCAGAATCTTCCTTGGGCTGGAAGACAAATTCAATTACGTATCTTAAAATAAGTGAAATGCAAAGATCACCTTTATTTGACATCTTTAATATAGTACTATTTTTTTCCTTTTTATTCAATTACTCTTTGTTATTCTGTATTTTGGGGGGCAATGATTGTGTTTAGGGTTTTTTTTTCTTCTCTTTTTCATAAAGCCTAGAACACCTTTGACATAGTAGTTCCTCTCTAAAGATATTTTGATTGATTTATTTGGTAATAAAAGTAAAATCAACACTTTTAAGATTATTTACTTTGATGAAAACCCTAGCATTAACTCAATCTTCGAAATACTTCAGTGAGAATTCCTTTATAAGATATTGGACAGATTGTCATTTTTGAATAACAGTGTACTTCGTGTTTTGTGACCTGTAAGGGGGGGACACCAAAACTTTGACTCCAGACCTCTATAAACTACTGTTAGAATAGAATTACAAGATTAGCTTTGTATTTCTTTTCGTTAGCACAGTTTTATAAGACCATTTATTATCTTATTAAATGTTAGAACTAGCATGTTTGACATTTTTATAATTTATTTTCTCAAGGAAAAGAACCTCAGAGGAAACTATAAATAAATATTAGAGATTTGGAGGGCATAATAAATTTAGCTGAATACATTAACTCTTGTGGAAGCTAAAGTCCATTATTCAGGAAATTGAAATTTGGATAAATTAGTGTGGTATTCATCTAGTTTTTAAAAAAAGAACCATATAATAAAATTTAAAACATGCAATTTAAAACAAAAATATAGAAAAATTTAATGCATATTTAATATTACCTAAATGTGGAAGTTAGTTCAATTACCATAATCCCATCATGTTAACCACATTTCTGAAAATATGAAATGCAAATGGAGACACTACTTACACGAAAAATTGGGCCTCAGAAATAGTTTTTCTTCTTTTTCTACAAACACAGTCATGATATTAACATCACCCATTGTCACTTACTGAGTTACCCTGTTTTTTCATTCTGCTTCATGTATCTAACATGGCAGAATCATAGTCAACTAGCCAGTTAGTGCAGTTTTTCCTCTGATGTATACAAAGGCAAATTTTCAAGGGAATTCATATTTGGTAAATGCCAACATGGAATCAGCTGCTTATTACATGTGCACACAGGACATCAGATACTGATACACAATGATAAGGCTATATATACACTGACCCACAACCTGCCACAAGTCCAGGAAGTCAAACAACAACTTTCGTAGCAGCCAGATTTAATTGTATATTTAATAAGCATATTTGATTATTAGTCAAATCCTGGATTAGATTTCCAATAGAACATTTTTCCTAAACTTTCAAAAGACATGTCAATTGTGGAACTAAATTTAATTAAAATAACTTACATAGGAGATAAAGCATAGCAAGTATATTCTATAGGATATTTTGTAGCACTCTGGTGGGATCCTCAGACCCCAAGTAGCCAGAATTAATCCATAACTGACCAGAAAATGTCAAATATGATCTGTTAACCTATACGAGATGCCCACTTCTAGCTAGCAGGACTCTAGCATCCCTATGCCTACTGCCTCTAATCAGGGCATACGTGAAGCCTTCCTTTCTTTCCACTATAAGCCTTTCCTACTCCTCTATCTGCCTTGGAGTCTCTGCCAAAGGCAAGTGATGGTGTGTGGCTCCCTTGCTATAGCAAGCTCTTCTTGTTCTTTGCTTCTTTTCATTTGGATTGTCTTCATTTATTTCCACACCAGTAACATTCCATGACCAATACTGCTTAGACTGGAGCAACCCAAAACCCTCATGAAGTTCCTGTCTTGGGTTCCTTTTTGCCTTTCTGTTTTCACCAAGCAACACCTTATTGCATGGTAGATGATATCACTACCACCACAATTTAAGGCCCAATAACAACGGCACTGCTTTGGCATAATTTTTCATGATAAATACGCATCTCATGTCAAAAGTAAAAGGATTTTAATCAGCCACAATAGAACCAAGTACCAAAACAGTTTAGAAAGGATGATGAAACACGGATTGGAGCTTATTTTACAGCATTTGTACTAATTTCTTCCTGTAGGGAGTCAAGGATGTTGATGAGATTTTTAAAGTTGCTCTAAAAACCCATGATTTCATACTTTGTTTTCTTACTTTCTTACAGCCTCCTGTAAGCAATTTTAGGTAGTAAAAGTTCTGACTTTTGAAATGTCATATGTAAGTAATGTCAATCTCACATTCACTGCAAAGAGCAACAAGATCTTTAATACTTCTCTGATTCTTCCATGAGTTTCAGAACAGTTACCTTTCTTAGAACAGCTTTGGGTAACTTGTTTTTCTAAAGAAAAATCTCTATTTTCTAATTAAATTTTCTTCAGTAAAGATTTCCTCTGAACATACCAGATTTTATTATCTTAAATCTCATTCATGGATGTTTCTTGAGATTTTCCTCAACTCCTATCTTATTGGCCTGATGACAATATTGGTACTTCTCAATTCATTCTAATCAACTGGCTTGGTTGAATCTGGGGAAAACTTACTGAGCATTTTTTTAAAGCCAGGCTTATTTTTACATACAACTAACTTAGGTTCAAATAAACACAATCCAATAGATGATATTTATAATAGAACAAGGCTTTCACAGACACTATCACTACTGCTCTCAAAACAGCAGTACATTTATTCTTCTCCTACCCACTTAAGCCCCCATGTTGCATCACCACTTCCTCATATCGGGGATTGGGAGGGAGACAAACCATAAGTGACTCTTAATCTCACAAAACAAATTGAGGGTTGCTGCGGGGAGGGGGTTTGGGAAGAAGGGGGGTGGGATTATGGACATTGGGGAGGGTATGTGCTTTGGTGAGTGCTGTGAAGTGTGTAAACCTGGTGATTCACAGACCTGTACCCCTGGGGATAAAAATATATGTTTATAAAAAATAAAAAATTTAAAAAAAAAAACAGCAGTACATAATTGATCAAAAATAAGGAAAAACAAATCCTTTTGAAGGCAGAAAATTAACAAGACATGTATTATCTTTAAAAGCAAAATCCCAAAATACAACATGGAAATCATAGTTTACTATCTCTGATATTCTAACTGGACTATAGAAAAATGCCCTTAGACATTTTGCCAAGTCTTTGAATCTCCTGTCCTCTGACATTACAAGCACAACATTGTTTAAAATGTCTTGAAACTAAATATTAAAGGATTTGGCATTTATCAATTATTTAAAAGAAACTATTATAATAATGACTATGCTAAGAAAAAATCCTATGATATGCATTATAGCATATAAAAATATCTTTCTGTCACTCAGTGGCACTCAATAATTAAACTGATGTGTTTGTGTGTGTGTGTGTGTGGGTGGGTGTTCTATCATAACCCTGATTTAATTTGGCTAGCTCCAGAAAGGGCAAATAGTGGACATTCAATAAATACTTGTTGAGTAGAATTTATTTGTATTGGACCAAAGTTTAGGAGTATTAATCTCCTGGCAGATAATTATAGAAGAAGTGAATTTCTAGCCTTTTAAGAAGACGTGGAAGATAGAAGGATAGTGAGGCAGGAGCACCTTACAGAATTTCAATGGAAGACTCCAGACATATTCTAAATGCAGAGCTGATGTCCTATATTGTTCCTAAGTAAAGATTAAGATAAAAACTAATTCATAGATGTTAGCAACCAAAGCAGAGAACTACTGGCGAAAACAGCCTCTATTTTACTCCCTTGCTGCCTGTCATTTATATGGGTAATAGGAAAAACACCAAAACTCAATTCAAAACAATTATATGCAATGCTTTATGGTAACACTTACTGTCTTCAGTGTTGTTTTGTGGATCCTCTATTTTTTTTTTTAATTTGTAACTAATGGATTCAAATCAGATCTTTCTAGCAAATTTGCACAGCTGGAGCATGGGCACTTTTGCTATAATATTCCTTTCTTGGAACTCTCCTGTTTTTAAATCACATAATTAAAAATATAAACAAAAATTGAAAATTAAAAAAAAAAATGTACTCTGGGGGAGACTTTACATACTGGTTTTCTACAGAACAATATTTGGCTCCAGAAATCTGAAGCCCTAGGGTCTAACAATTAAAAGTTTGAGCTTCATGGGCTGTTACATACATCTGAACCTCTGTCAGATCATTTTATGTGTGCTTAGTACTCTTCTTAGTGTTTTTATTTCTATCCTGCTGCAGAATTGTAAATATGTATTTGAAGTAATATTTGAATTAGTGGGAATCACATGCTTTATGATCTTTCAGACCAAATATTATTTGACTGAATTCTCTGTCCTCATTAAGACTATGAAAGAAGTTTTCATATTCATGTGGATAAATGGTTATAATGTATCTTAAGCAATTGTAATTCATAGAACATGTCACAGAATACTTCAAAAGTCCATATACTTTAATTTTTAAGGAATTTGTCTACACTGCATGGTATTAAAAAGGCTGGCTCTATTTAACTCTTAAAGGGTATAAAAATCTTACTCCTCTTTCTGGGCATCCATCACCCATTCATCAAATTCAATCTTTTTACATTTTATTTTCATCAAATTTTGCTTGTACTGTACACATATATAGGTACTATACGTGTGTGTGTGTGTGTGTGTGTGTGTGTGTGTGTGTATACACCATTCGGCTTTGATTTATTCATCAGTGAGATGTGCCGTTGTGTTTTTCACTTCAGTGGAGAACGTGGCCTTGAGACAGTTATGATTTTACAGAATTTTGAGATTAGAATGGTGGGCAGATTAGATTTAGAGTTGAATCTTACTTCCAATTCCAGAGTTACCCCACAATTCCAAATCAATTTCTGCCTCTGAGGAACAAAAATGACATGCTCACAAGCAGTGGTTGCACAATTTTAATGCTAGCACACTGTGAGTAGTTGTTCAGCAGAAAGTGGCCAGCAAACCCTATCCATAAAACAGTGTGTGAAAATAGGATCCTCTACCTACTCCTCTGAGGCATGGGAGGAATCATTCTATTAGCATTCTATTACCCCTGCATTCCAGGTGCACAAGCTCAAGAGAGCAGGCAGAGCCACAAGCTGGAGTCTTAGTTTGCGCCTCCTCATCAGATCTAAAGGCTAAGGCTTTCCTGGATGATTTTGGCTTCGTATTGATTGCCACATCCAAAATGCTCCTGAATAGGGTAGAAACCATTCCTGAGTAGCCTTCCCCCTTAAAAGAATGTCTGGCCCTAACCAACACACCTTTTCAGTTTTAATAGTATCCCTTATTTTTCCCCCTTTATGTTCTTTACAGCCTAGTGAAACAAACCATTTATGTATCCCATATACACATCCCATGTATTCACATCTCTGGCTTTTGTTCACTCTTTCCACTACCTTGAGTAACATTGTTCCTTAAAGCTTTCTCTCAAGCCTTAGCTAATTGGTACTTCCAAATGATCCCCCAAGCTGGGAGGAAAAACAATCAAACAAACAAAAAAAGAGATGTCCTCTCCTGAAGTTCCTTTTATTTATTTATATAATTTTTCACAACGCTGACTTGTTTTTCATTATATAATTGTTACTAATAAAATGTATCAGCATCAATGAAGTACTGAGTATCAGATATTACTAAGCTTAATTATTGCAAGTTTGAGAGATATCAGGTTGTTTATTCCTCAAAGAGTACTCTAAACATATCTCCTGCATGTTTAAATCTATTTTTGGAAGTATTATGCCATCCAAAGGAAACATTTTTTAAAAACTATTTTATCTATTTTTTTTCCAGTCCTGTTACTAAAAAGATGGTGTCTGTTCATTATAGTAGCTTTGACACTAAAGGAACAACTAGCACTAATTACACCTGCACAGATTAAAAGGAGTGATAACTGCCTGCTAACACTCAGCATATGCCGTCACACTAAGAATGCAGTGCATTTTTCAACAAGTATTCTTTTAAACATCACTAAGAAAATCACTACAGCAGATGTTGGAAAGTAAACTTCAACAACAAAATTACAATGTGGAGTCTACAATTTGAGAGTATTTTGATGGAAGGAGTGGGAAAACAAAAAAGTTCCTATTCAAAACCTGAAGGGATCTCGTTGGAAACCAAGGTTTATGTATAATTGGGAAAAAAATCACTCTAGATAAAATTGCAAGTGTGTATTGTGTAAAAATGCTCAATTATCCCAGAGATTGGATTTTTTTTTTCTCGGGCATCTATATGGATCTCACCACAAGCACATCAAATTAGGCAATGCAAACATGGCAGACCCCAGAAAGTCTAACAGCAATGAAGTTGAAACTGCTCATTAACAACAGAGTACTGAATCTAATTTTATGTTTACCAATTACATTGATGGAAGTCCCCGAAAGCTTTATTGCCACACTACTGGGAAAGACCTGTCATTGGATTAAATTGTTTATTTACCTGATTCTCTGTTGCTAGCAGACTTTTAAAAATCTGATAAGTGAAAGGGAATATTGAAGATTAATGCTTTTATTAAATACTGACAAAGAAAAATGGACCCAAAGATGATACCAAAAGGAATCCCTGGTCAAGATTTTACTTTTTGTTTTTAGAATGGACATCTCCCAGATGTCTTCCAAATCTTTCCCCTTCTCTTCAATGTTAATTCCTTCCTTATCTCCAAGAAACTACAATCACATACAAAATAGACATACTGAGACAAAATGTATCATTTGGAGTTTTTAAAATTCATGATGAATGTCCACTGAAATTCATTTTTCCTAAAAAATGATCATGAAATGCTTCAGTCTATATATTATATTTTTCTATGACTATTCAGTCAGTATCTTCACACCAAGGATCTCTGGTGTTCTCAAGAGCATGCCTTGTATATACTGTTTTATTCATTTTATGATTTTTTAAAATTTCTTAGGCATGCTTTAATTACTAGAAAAAATAGTTTCCCTATTTAAAAAAAAGAAACTGATATTTTAAAAGTAGGGATTAAATAAACTGTGCAAGTAGATTAATTTGTAACTCTACATTGGATCATGTTTGCTATGTCTACTGGAACAAGTAAAAACTCATGGAATATGAACTAAAGCTAAAGAGATTATTATGTATTCATGACAGATTTATTTTAATTTACTTTCTTTAGTTCACCAAGAGAACTTCTAAATATATTTCTTAGAGGGTTTTTTTTTAATTCTTACAAAACCCTATATAAAATACATTTCTAAATAGTGATATATACTAGTGGAAGAGGGGTAAGATGGCAAAGAAGTAGGAGACCCTTTTCAACCAGTCCCCTAAAGTGAGCTAAATATCTACCAGAACACACTGAACACCCATGAAATCAGCTTGAGATGTAAGATTATGCACTTCTAGATCTCTACGGGGGCAGAAGATCATCAGTGGAGAGGTAAAGTGGAGGGGGAAAGCTCAGACTGATATCGGAGGATAAATAGAAGGAGAGGGAGCCACCAGAAGCAACCCGTTGGGAAGTAATACCCCAATACGAAAGTGCCCTGTGATTGGGGACAAGCATTATCTTGGAGACTGGCTAAAAGCATTCAAAAGAACAAAAGATCTTAAGGGGCAATTGGTGGAATTGGGTGGTCACCAGCTCAGGGCTAAGCCCACAGTCCCAGGACAGTTACCATAGGCGACTACCTGTACCAGAGAGAGCCCCACGGGGGGGGGGGGTCCAGTCCATGGTCAGCGAGCCCCAGGCTTTCCACTGCTTGCACCACCATTCAGTGCTGGGCACACTCCCACCTTTTCTTGAGATAGCCTGGTATGGACATCAGCCTGAAGTCTCTGGGCTGGCAGCCTTCCTTGACCTGCATGACCACAGGGTTTGAGTGTACTCAGCCTACACCTGAAAGAACCAGGTGCAGTCTCAGGTAGTGGTCCTTGGTCCACAGCCTTCTGCAACCTATGCCTCTGCCAGGTGCAAGTCCACTGGACATGGGTGTGGACCCCAGAGAGCAGTTCCAGCGATGGCAGCCACCCAGGTTCAGGTACACCCAGAGCAATATCACTCATGGTTTTACTGGCTCAGGGGTGCAGAGACAAGTGGGGCCCAGGCAATCACTGTGACAATGGCTGGGGTGCACACCGCCTGTGGGAGGCTTCGGTGTTCAGCAGAGTTTGCAGAAGGGAGCCCATGTGTTCTGGACCACCCAGACGGAAGGAGACTGAGGCTTCTCTCTGAGGCAGAGGTCTGGATGTGGACAGTTTGCTTTCCACTAAACTTCAGAAAAGTCACAAAAAGCCACCAAAGAATGAAAACCTCCAGAGAACAAAAGTCTGAAAAACTGGTTTCTGAAGAGCCAAGCCCCTTGATGGGGGCAGAGCGACTCAGCCCAAGGAGGACTGACTGAAAAACAATGTGGCATGCCCCTCCCCAAAAAGACAAGCCAAAAGAACAAGATGAAAACCACCACAGGGTCCCCATAAAAATGTAAAACCCCAACATCAGGGGAAAACAGTATACTAAGCTTCTGGTATTACTCCAAAACCTGTATATTTCGTAGATACAACATTTCTTTCTTTCTTTCTTTCTTTCTTTCTTTCTTTCTTTCTTTCTTTTTTCTTTTTTTAAAAATCTGTTCTCACAATTCTTGTTTTTTAAATTTTTTTAAACTACTTACCATTACAAATAAAGGTTCAATACAACATATTCCATAATAACTTTTTAACTTGAACTTCTTTCATACATATACCTGTTTTCTTTTTCTTTTTTTAATACATATAGATATAAGCTTCAAGGTAGTCTTTTTTCCCTATTAAATACTACCCCTATATAGAAACCAGTTTTAATTTCCCTATATCTCTGGAATGCTGAGTCCTTTAACAAAGATAACAAGATTCACCCAGGAAGAACCAAAATAACCTTCCTCACCCACATTGAGAGGTTATAACCATCTTCCCATCATATTCTTCTGTTAGTATTTCTGTGTATTTGTTTTTGCTTTTGTACTATATAAATCTTATTCTTGGGGTTCATTTTGGCTGGGTTTTCTTTTTTCTTCTTGTCTTTTACCTTTGTCTGTTGGTTTGTCTTTGTTTATGTACCTTATAAATCTTACTTTGGGGGCTCATTTTCCCTGGGTTTTTTCTTTTTTTTTTCCCTCTCTTTTTCTCTCTCTTTTTTCTTTCATTTTGGTGGTGACTTCAGATTGCTCTGAAACTTTCCAGGATGTGCCTTGCCCAGATTGTGGTTGATATATTCAGCTATACATCTCCTCAATGACCTCTCACCAAAATGACAAGGAGGAGGAATACCCAACAGAGGAAAAATCCAGAGACTGTGTCCTCTTCATCAGAACTATTGGATATGGACATAAACAGTATGTCAGAAAGAGAAGTCAGGGTAACAATTATCCAGGCAATGGCTAGGTTGGAGAAGACCATTAGTGGCAAAATAGAAACTCTAAAGACAGAAGTTAGGGCTGACCTGGCAGTCCTATAAAAAGTTATCAGTGAGATCCAATCTAATCTAAACACTCTAACAGCTAGAATAACTGAGCAGAAGATAGAATTAGTGTTCTAGAAGACAAACTGATAGAAAAGAAGGATCAGGAGGAGGTCTGGAACAAACAGTTTAGAAGCCATGAAAAGAGAATTAGGGAAATAAATTATGCCATTAAACATCCAACTTCAGAATTACTGAGAGGGTTGAGAAAGAAAGAAGACTAGAAGATATAGTTGAACAAATTCTGGATGAAAATTTCCCTAGTATGGGGAATGAAACACGTGTTTGTGCCCCATAGGCAGAAAGGACACCCCCCAAGAGCAATGAATCTAGAAAGACCTCCAGACACTTAACTGTAAAATTCACAAATCATAATTTTAGATAAGAGGCCCTAAGGGCAGGTAGGAAAAAGATATTCCTAATATAAAGAGGAAGGTCCATCATAATAACATCAGACCTATTCACAGAAAACTGTCAAGCCATAAAGGGCTGACAAAACACATTCAGGGCACTAACTGAGAAGAACACACAGCCAATAATGTTACCCAGCTAGGCTGACATTCAAAATGGATGAAGGGATAAAGAGCTTCCACGACTGGCAAGGTTTAAAAGTATGTGACCACAAAGCCAGCACTATAAGAAATACAAGGGGGTTCTATAAAAGAAGAAAGAATCCAAGAGTGATATAGAACAGAAATTTACAGAGACAATCTATAGAAACAAGGACTTCTTAGGCAACATGATGTCAATAAAAACTTACCTTTCAATAATCACTCTCAACGTGAACAGCCTAAATGCTCCCCCAAAATGGCACAGGGTTGCAGACTAGATAAAATGACAGGACCAATCCATATGCTGTCTACAAAAGACACATTTGGAACCTAAAGATACATCCAGACTGAAAGTGAAGGGATGGAGAACTATCTTTCATGCCAGCGGGCCTCAAAAGAAAGCTGGGGTAGCAATCTTCATATCAGATAAATTATATTTTAAGCTAAAGAGTGTAGTCAGAGATACAGACGGACACTACATTATTCTTAAAGGTTCTATCTACTAAGAAGATCTAACAATTGTAAATATTTATGCCTCCAGCATGGAAGCAGCCAACTACATAAGCCAACTGTTAATCAAAATAAAGTCATATTGATATGAACACATTAATTGTAGGGGATCTTAACACGACACTCTCAGCAATAGACAGATCATCTAAGTAGAAAATCAATAAATAAACAAGAGCTTTGAATGACTCATTGGGCCAGATAGACCTTATAGATATACACTGAACATTCCACCCTAAAACAACAGAATACTCATTCTTCTCAAGTGCACATGGAACTTTCTCCAGAATAGACCACATACTGGGTCAGAAATCAGGGCTCAACCAATACCAAAAGATTCAGATTATTCCCTGCATACTCTAAGACCACAATGTTTTGAAACTGGAACTCAACCACAAGAAAAAGTTTGGAAGGAATTCAAACACTTGGAAGCTAAAGACCACCTTGATTAAGAATGTTTGGATCAACCAAGAAATCAAAGAACTTAAACAATTCACAGAAACCAATGAGAATGAAGACACTTCTGACCAAAAATGATGGGATATGGCAAAGGCAGTCCTAAGGGGGAAATATGTAGCCAACCAAGTCACCAAGTCTTACTCAAAAAAAAAAAAAAAAAAAAAAACCAGCAACAAAAAAAACCCTGAAAAATCCTGAATACACCAACTCTCTTTACACCTTAAAGAACTGGAAAATCAACAACAAATTAAGCCAATCCCATGCATGGGAAGGGAAATAATTAAGATTAGAGATAAATGAGTTAGAAACTGGAGATACAGTAGAACACATCAACGAAACTAGAAGCTAGTTCTTTGAAAGAAGTAATAAGATTGATAAACCACTGGCTAAACTAATCCAAAAGAAAAGATAGAGGACCCAAATTAATAAAATTATGAATGAAAGGGGAGAAATCATGACTAACACCAAAGAAAGAAATAGAAACAATAATCAAAATTATTATCAACAGCTGTATGCCAATTGGTTAAGCAACTTAGAGGAAATGGATGCATTCCTGGAAACCTATAAACTTCCAAGACTGAAACAGGAAGAAATTGACAATCTGAATAGACCAATATCTAGTAACGATATTGAAGCACTGATCAAAAACCTCCTAGAAAAAGCAAGAGCTGAGGACCTGACGAATTCCCTGGGGAATTTTATCAAACATTCAAAGAAGAAATAATACCTATTATCCTGAAGCTGTTTCAAAAATAGAAACAGAAGGAAAAATTTCAACTCTTTGTATGAAGCCAGTGTTACCCTAATCCCCAAACCAGGTAAAGACCCCATCAAAAAGGAGAACTTCAAACCAATATCCCTGGTGAATATGGATGCCAATATTCTTAACAAGATTCTAGCTAATAGGATCCAACAGTTCATTAAAAAGATTATCCACCATGACCAGGTAGGATTTATCCCTGGGATGCAAGGGTGGTTCAATATTTGCAAGTCAATCAATGTGATAGAACTAATCAATAAGAGAAGAGAGAAGAACCACATGGTCCTCTCAATTGATGCATTTGACAAAATACAGCATCCATTCCTGATTAAAACTCTTCAAAATGTAGGGTTAGAGGGAACGTTCCCCAACTTCATAAAATTATCTATGAAAAACCCACATCGAATATCATCCTCAATTCCCTTTGAGATCAGGAACATGACAAGGATGTCCACTCTCACCACTGTTGTTCAACATAGTACTATAAGTCCTAGCAACAGCAATCAGACACAGAAAGAAATAGAAGGTATTCAAACTGGCAAACAAGAAGTCAAACTCTCTCTTCTCACAGATGACATGATACTTTATGTGGAAAATGCAAAAAACTCCACTCCCAAACTACTAGAACTCATACAGCAATTCAGTAATATGGAAGGATACAAAATCAATGTACAGAAACATCTTATCCACCATGACCAGTTAGGATTTATCCCTGGGATGCAAGGGTGGTTCAATATTTGCAAGCCAATCAATGTGATAGAGAGAGTTTGACTTCTTCTTTGCCGTTTTTAATCTCAATGTGGTTTTGAACCACACTTGCATAAATAAGTGTTATATTAATTTAGCATACGTCTTACTCATAACATCAGTGACTGCTATGCTTACTAATACACCTAGTGAGACAATAATCTTAGCATTACAGTTTACCTTTAAAAAAAAAAAAAAGAGTTATTTATCTATTTTAGAGAGAGGGAGGAAGGGAGAGAGAATCTCAAGCAGACTCTCCACTGTGTACCCTGCCTTACTCCAGGCTCAATCTCACAACCCTGACATCATGACCTGAGCAGAAATCAAGAGTGGGAGGCTTAGCCTACTGAACCACCAAGGTACTCCTATTTTGCTTTTTAATTACAATGATATAGACACTAAAGGAAATATTTAAAATGCAGAGGTGTAAGGAAAAAAAAGATTACACATAGTTTCGCCACATCTTTAATTTATATATTTACCTTAGTTTCTTTATTCAACACATAGTTATAAATGTTTCATATATAATATTGTCTATATTTCAATTTAAAATTTCATTTTTTTTTCATTTAACTGGAAATAGATATCTAAATCAATGGACTGTAAATAATTGAACATCTTTCATTCAACAGTTTATCACAAAAAGTAAAACATTAAAAACAGAATCAAATGCCCAAAATTAAATGTCAATAACCATTCATATTCCTCTACTCTTTTTTTCTTACTGAGCACAGACTAACCAAATCTAATTGGGGAATATGCATGCATTAGATATACTAATTTAAAATCTGACTTTGATTAAACATTTCTAATACTTTCTCAATATTTAATTTTCCATGTCCATTTTGTCCTAATTTTAATTTGATTTTTCACACTGTATGTATCTTTATAATCTTAGTTTTATTATTTCTGGTATAAGGAATGCATACATAGGGTTTTTCTTTTCTGTTAAATTCTTTTTTTTTTAAAATATTTTATTTATTTATTTATTTATTTGACAGACAGAGATCACACGTAGGCAGAGAGGCAGGCAGAGAGGCAGGCAGAGAGGGAGAGGAGGAAGCAGGCTCCCCGCCAGGCAGAGAGCCCGATATGGGGCTTGATCCCAGGACCCTGGGATCATGACCCGAGCCGAAGGCAGAGGCCTTAACCCACTGAGCCACCCAGGCGCCCCTCTGTTAAATTCTTGATTTGATGTTAAATATGAAAAACCTGGAAGGGGCAATTAAAATGATTTCAGTGATTATGCTTCCTTCCAAGAACTGTTAATTTATTAACTTGATTTAAAAATGTATTCCTAATTTAAGCAGTAACAAATTATCTGTATTATTTTCAACACAAGACTCTACGGAGCTGTTTTGTTTTGGGGAGTTGTGGTCATTGTTTTTTGTTTGATTTTTGTTTTTGTAATCCAGTCTAATGCAGTGTAAATAAGGTAATGATTTATATACTTCTTCTTGAGTAAGTATTACTTCCAGGATTGGCTCTATTCCTCATCCCTTTAAGGTTTTCCTTTCAATATCAAGAATTTATCCATCAACCTCTACATTGAACCCTACAGGGCAATATCAAGTCATGTTTAAATTATCTTTCCCTTTCTTCTTAAAACACAAATATCTATTGAGATCACTAGTGAAGATAAAGAATAATGTGTTAATAAATTAGATCAATTTAAATGAAAATCTTACTGTTTGAGAAAGAAATGTTTCAAAAGATTTTGTGAAAAAAAAATTCCACTTTGCTGAGAATCTTTCATTTTTTATATCAGATTTTAATATTTCCATTCTAAATGTAACTGCCTACCACAAAAGTTAATAGTGGCAACGTATCTTATCAGTCTCTTCCCTACCATACTTTAGTCAGGTTGTGCATCAAGTATAACACGTTTCAAGGAACAGAACCCCACCTTTGGCCACATGTAGTAAAGAATTTAATTTTGCCTAAAGGGAGGTCTGGACTTTGTTCTTGAGTTCTGGTAGGTGGTATTAAGTTCTTGGAATGTTATTCCTTATAGAAGTGTCTTTGTACCTTGGGCCATACCAAATGATCCAGCAATGTGAGTTAGGGTGGAGGCTGGCATACCAGATAGTCTAACAATGGGAGTTAGGGTGGTGTTTTTGAGTCTATGAGATCAGTTTAACCTCTGGAGGGGCTAGAGATGGATATTAACCACATGGGAAGTCAACTATGTTGAAATGATGCCTCTATGCCTCCAACTATGTCAAAATAATGCCTCCATGCCTCAATAAAATCTCTGGCCATCCAGGCTCAAGTGAGCTTCCCTGATGAGCAATAAAAGATTCTATGCATATTCCCACACATCATCACTAGGATAAATGGGACTCTCCATGATTTTAATGGAAGGGGACAACAGGAAGCTCCAGACCTGGAAACGCCTGGATTCTGCTCCATGGCCCTATTCCCTGGGTTAATTTTAACCTGCCTCTTTTCACTGTGATAAACTGTGAGTATAAAAGCTTTCAGTGAGTTTAGCAAGTCGTCTACTGAATTATTAAACATGGCATTGGTGGGGGCTTCTAAGCATGTAATCTGTGTTAGTGGTGGGGGGATCTTGGGAGCCCCAAACTTGTAATTGGTGTCAGAAATAAAAGGGGTCTTTTGGACAGCTCTCTAAGTTTGTACTCTCTCAAAAAACTGATTTAAACAAGATTTAATATTAGCAAATATTAATGAAAAACTCAAAACAAAGGGAATTTCAGTTTATTTTGTTCAATAATGGCACCAAAGACTTCCCCCCCATATTTCCACTTTGTCGCCAATTTATCAGCTTCATTCTAAGCCTGAATTTTTTCTCATGATGTCAAGATCACTGAAAATACCTTCATACGAATCCAGAAAGAAGGAAAGTCTTTTCTTCCCCATCATTGGATTCTTAACCACAAACAAAAATCTGATTATACCGACTTCTTATGAAAACAAAAATCACTGTGGCTAGAATAAGGACCTACCCTTACCAGTTTAGACCAGTTGGATCTGCAGCTAAAATAAATTGTGGGATCAGTCCCATGGAAATCTTAAAACTGCCACACAGCGGCAATGAATATATGAGAAGGCTGCAGTAAATATATGAGAGCTGACTACAATGTCCACTGCAGAATCCCATTATTTACCAGACACTGGCTTATGAACAAGGGTAGTTAGCTTTCATGCTAGTAAACTTCCACTTCCAGGCACAAGCTCTATGTCATTTAGTATGTAATTAAGAATGTCACAATAAGTAAAGTCGTAATAAGTAAGTTCTGGAAATAACTAAAATGTAACCATCAGCCAAGTGAGTAAAAACCTAGAAACATCATTTTCAGAAAATCCTAGAGATTAAAAAATACAAGATTTCAAAAATTCTTAGAAGGGTTATCAAACCTGAGATCAGGCAGAATTTATACAAAAATAAATGAGAAGAAAACTAGAAAGAGTACTGATCAGTAAAGTTCACAGCAGTGGATGGAACTAGAGGTTTTAATGATAAGTGAAATAAGACTGAGGAAGACAAATGCCATATGATTTCACTCATAATCTAAAAAAAAAATCTAAATCTAAAAATAGATTTACTATTAATAAAATATTATAAATATATAAATATATTTTATATAATATAAAAATATAATGAAATAGATTTAATATTAATAAAAATAGATCTAAATCTAAATCTAAAAAAATAAAATACAATAAAATAAACAAACAAGCAAAAAGCAGACTCAGACCTGTAAGTACAGCAAAGAAACTGATGGCTGCAGGAAACGGAGGATGGGTTTGGGGATGGGTTCTGGGATGGGCAAAATGGGTGAAGGGAAGTGGGAGATACAGGCTTCCAGTTATGTAAAGAGTAAGTCACAGGAATAAAAGCACAGCATAGGGAATACAGTCAGTAATATTATAATAGTGTTGTATGGTGACAGATGGAAGCTACGTTACAGTGAACATAGCATAATGAATAGAGAAGTTGAATCAGTATGTTGTACACCTGAAACTAATGTAACAGCATGTGTCAACTAATCAAGGAATTTTTTTAAATTAATGGCAAAATATAATTCCTAATGTTGAGGGGTTTTCTTTGAAATGCATAAGCTACGTCCTATAAATAGCAGCAATTTTCAGGATTGACAAACTGTTTCACAGTACACATAAAAAAGAAAAACCTCTCAATCATTTTTAAAATATAAGTTTAACATTGACCCTAAACCTTAAAAATTGTATTATTAAAATGTAAGCCACTTTGATTTACGCATGTCACTATAAAAATCCTAACTAACATATTAGCAAACGGCATCATGAGGTAATGAGGGTACACTAAAAGCATTCACACTGAAACTAGAAATAGGTCAAAATGTTTAGTATCAGCACTATTATTTTTATATTTCCTATAGGCATTAGCTTACACTTACAAAACAGATAAATTAATGATATTAAAATCTGACTTATATATACTTTTATACATATATAATGTATAATATATATGTATATATGCTCAATATATATTATGCATATATACTTTATTTATATTTATATATACATATATATTTTTATATGACATATATATACTTTTATACACACAAACATATATAATATATATACACACATATACATAATAACTAATCATAACATATAATGAAAGTAATAACTTTTTATAACAGAAAAGAAAAAATATAACTAAGGATAAATTTAATAAGAAATGTGCAATATCTATATGAAGAAAATTTTCAGAGTATGAAAAGACACAAAAGAATATTTGAACATAATGAAAGATATACCATGTTCTTGGAAGGGAAAAGACTAACATAGTGAAAGCATCCTTTCAATGTAAATTAAAAACAGATTTCACATGACACCAATAAAACTAACAGAAGGTTGGTTCTGTTTTTTATTTATTTAACTAGATGTGCTGATTTGCAAATTAATTAAAAAATAAAAGCAAACTAGCCAGAAAAATAGTGAAAAAGAAAACAATATAGGAAGGTTACTTTTGCTAGATATTAAAAACTATTAAAATAATTAATAATTAATTAATAATCAGTTATTACAAAGTTAAAGAACTCCAAATTCAAAAATTGCTGTATTCTTAAACACAAATAATAATTTATTAAATGATAAAGGTAGTGTCTTAACCTAAGTTAAGTATGTCCTACACTTTATCTATTTATTTATTTATTTTAAAGATTTTATTTATTTATTTGACAGAGAAAGAGAGAAAGTGCGAGAGTGAGTGCACAAGCAGGGGGAGCAGCAGGCGGAGGGAAAAGGAGAAGCAGGCTGAGCAGGGAGCTCAACATTGGGCTGGATCCCAGGACCCGGACTCATGACCTGAGCAGAAGGCAGATGCTTAATCAACTGACTGAGCCACCCAGGTGCCCCTGTCTTACACTTTAAATAGGATACTTAGCGATTCATTTTTCTACTCCATAGTATTCTTTCTCTAGACAAATAAAGATTTCTGAATCAGGCAGAGTTTTAGAAAAGCCTGGAAAATTAAGACAGAAAGACACAGGAGTAAACCTGACGGGTGGCCTAGTAAGTTAAATTGAAAGTCTCCCCATGAACACTGTATTCCTCATTGGAACAGCGAAAAAACACAGCTATAGAACTTTACCTCTTTAAGATACTACTAAAATTCACATAAAAATAATGCTTATTTTATGAGTCCATATCTGACCCAATACATATGGTGGGTTAGGGTACACAAAGTTACACAGCTGTAAAAGTCTTACCCATCTCTGGACTTCAAGTGTTTTTTTTGTTTTGTTTGTTTGTTTGTTTGTTCCCCTTTCCCATTTTCTACAAGTTTAAATATCCAACCGCCACCACTTAGTGTTTGCCTCAGAATTATTAGAACATTTCCCCCCAAAATTTGTCATCCTTATACTCAACAGCTGTTATGAGGAAAGGCAATATTAAAATCCCCATATTATAAAAGAGAACACAGAAGCGGCACTAAGAGCAAATAAATTCTTAGGATTCACTCATTGAAAGCTTTTCATAATGTAGACACTTTCTAAATAACCTGTATGATTGACTCCAGAGTATGTATTTTCACCCCCTCATCTTGCTTACCTATTTTATTCTGAATTGTAGTTGAGAGCGCAGAAATGTACCACAATGAGTTTTGGAGTCATTTGGCCTGAGTGCCAACCCTGTGACATAATCCATGAGCAAAATGTGGGCAAGCACCTTGACTCTTCTGACCCTCAATTTCCTCATTTGTTAAATGTGGATAATAATATTTATTATGGAATTGTTTTAAAGATTGAATAAAATAATGTATATAAAATGTGTAATTCATTGCCGTAACTCAATAAATGCAATTATTACAAAGTGATCCAAGCCCAAGTGTAAAGGCATATTTCACAACTTGTGGGTCAATAATAGGCCTTTCTCAAATATGAGAGCTGGGATCCTGAAAAATTACTAACATACAAGAACTGACAGTGGAGGTATTTAAGATCTTATAGAGAAAATTGAGTTTGGGGACTGTGATAATGAGAAAATCCATACAAAAACCCTCTTATCGCTATTTTTACACTAAAATAAAACAATAAAGGCAGCTTGTTCAGTAAAATGCTATGAATGATGTTTTTATACACCCTAAATTGTTAATGTAATTAATTGTCATTTATAATTCCTCAACTGCTAAAATTGCCTTAATCTCCTCCTTTTATAATTCAAAAGAGATTTTAAGCACTCACTTTCTGAAGTTTCAGGGAAGGTGCATATTAAGAGATTCTCCCCACCGCATATTTGGTTCTTGATATGTTCACAACCTCTCTGATTTTATGATTCAGGGTTCTTGAATCCTGTGTCCTGAGTTCTATCACAATCCAGGAGCAATATGATTTGCATGGTTGAGATAAAACAAAACACAAAAACAGCAACTATGACAATTTGGAGTTATTTTAAATAAGCGTATTTGGAATAACCAATACATTTTTCTAAAGTTTGCTATGTGATAATAGGTTATGTAATTATAGTACATGCCTTCTGACCCTCTTAAAATTTGATTTATCTTCTTCAACTTTTAATAGATGTGGGAATATAGTTTGAATGCCCTGGTTATTTTTCCTTTACTTTCTTATCTCTCTAAAGGCACAATACTACCGCTCTGTGTTTTACCTTTTACATTTACAGTCACATTTTTAATTGGCCAAATATGAGTGAGTCACAAGTCAAAGTAGGAATTCTGGAATTAAAATTCTCCCAGGTGCTCTGAAAGATTATAAAATTAAACTTTCTATGTATATTTACATAGTCACTATATCTGTATTCTCTGCACATTTTGTATATATGCTAAAATTCTTCCTCTGCATAATTCTCAGTGCAGGAAGTATTACTGAAGCCCCAAGGTTCTTTGAAGGGCATTTCAATATATTTGTTTAATAATGCAATTAAGTTCACTTGGTAATAATTCCAAAGGAGGAATTTAGAATTGGAAAGAGAAAAGGAAGCTAAACGTGATAGGAGAAGAAGGCATAATACTCTTGGAATGTAGCTAATAATGCCCATTGGGTAACAGGGCATTTCAAAGTTACAGGTTTTTTTAGCCTGAAGCTTGTGGAGATTTTGAAAAAAGGCCTGAGTAAAGAATTCAAATGTCACAATGACCATTCTCTAAATAGCAGGGATAAGCACAATTTTCCTTATCAAGAAAAAACAAAACCTCTAAATCCATTTGTCTGGCAAATTACACTACACTGTAGCAAGATTCATTAGAAATGTTTTCAGTGGCTAGAAAGAATAATCCTGTATTTACTAGATAATCATGTGACAGATAGGGATTGACCAACCATATGTAGTTGAAGTCCTATGCAAGGAGTCTGGTTCCTAGTTCAAAACCTTCCAGTGACTTCTCAGGCCTGAGCATAAGCAATTAGTGTGTTTTTTTCTGTCAGGCCTCAAAGGGAAATCTGCCTTCACCACAAGTGAGACTTGGTGCACAATCAGTGCACTGCAGTCATTGAGAGGTTTCCATGAAGAGGACCCCAGCCCCCTTGTCAGTCATGCTCTTTGAATTTGTAAATCTTAGCCCAGCTCCCTTTATTCTTAGACCTCTTTAACTGAGACTCTGGGTACAGGTTCTCTTAGGAGGCTAGGCTAAGCCTCCTTGGGGAACAATGGAGGGAGGGGGAAAGAGAGGAGAGAGAAAAAAGGAAACTTGAAGATACTTTTCCTCACTCTGAATGCCCAAGATTTTCCACTCCTAACCCTTCTTCCTTGCCCTCTTCTTGACCCCAAGGTCTATAAAACTGCCCAAGTCTTTTGTTCTGGGCTCCCTCAACAGTGAAACTAACTCCACATCTATGCTGACTCCCCTGACCCTTGACCAGTGTACACTTCCATGGGGGGAAATGGCAGAGGGGGAGTCAATTTCTCCATGGGCTTAAAACTCTTGCTTTTATTACCACAGTAAGTGGCTTAAGTCTTTCATTTGTAGCTTGTTGCTTTAATTGGCTACTCCAACAGCTAATAGTTCAGTCCCGTCTTTCTCATCTTAAATAAGCTACTGACAATATGCTAACATAAGAATCTAAAATATTACTCAATGACCATGTTTTTTTTTTCCCAACACAGAAATACAGTTAACCTCTCAAAACAACGTCTAATTTCTCACAAGAAGTGTTATACATATTGAGAAAACAAATACTGAGAAAAAAAGACATTATTTAGGTTACTTTTACAGCATCAACAAGAAGTATTCATTAATTTGTCATCTGAGGAAATCCACAGAGTCTTCATCATAATAAAGTTATTTCGTTCTACTCAACAGAGCTTTCATATAGGATCTTACTTAATTTTAGGATTCCTAAACATGATGAATATTAATTTGTAGAATCTCATTACTCTCAAGAGTTATATATAACAAATTCTAAGGCAGTGTAGGACATGGAAATGGTATTAGCCTAGACCCAGTATTCTGGGTCTACTTGCTAGGCCTAGAACCCAGAGCTAGTCCATAATCACCTCTGACCCTCTGCCTTAAAAATAATGGTACTATGTAACTGCTAAGTGTCATCAGAAATGCTGATACTCGTAAGTGTTTGAATAAACAATAACATATTTAATGGATATTAGCAATAGTACATTTGCTCTCTCTAGGCCACAACAACACAATATCTACCTTAAAGATATTATCAAGTAAAAGTGCTATTACATATATGACAGTTGGAATAGTTACTTGAATACTGCTCATTATGTTCCATATATTGATCATCACAAAATCATCAATGTTTCATCATTATTACATCCTCAGGGTAAATGGAACAAACTGGAAAAGAACTGTAACTTAGAAAAATCTCTGATCAGTGACCATGGATTAATATGACTATTTTTTCTTTTATAAATCTCTAGAAATTTTACAATCAGATTATGAGCATCTTTCAAAGAACAGTTTATCCTTCTGGGAAATAGTGGTATTGCTCAAAAATTTTTGGAACACACTGCATTGAAAATGTCTTTATAATCTATAAATGAGGAAGCTATTTTTATTAATTTGTAATTATATCTTACTTTTAAAAGTTTAATTTGCAATACCCAACTTCATCATCTGCTTTATTTATCAAATTACTTATCTTATAAGGGATTATCTACCCTATTTACCAAATTATCACTTATTTATTCTATATTTTATGTGATTGTTTTCAGAGTAAGAGTCATCATTTAAAGATGACAATTTGCCACTATTTAGGAGTTTATGACAGCTTCATTACAGAAAGTTGGTTTTTTCTTTTTCATCTAGGGCAATTTACATAGAATTTATGTAGATTAAACTCTTGCCCTGCCACCTCATAATTTTGTAATTTAGACAGGTTACTCAAAGTCTATGATTTGATTTCTTTTTTAATTTTTTATTTTTTATAAACATATATTTTTATCCCCAGGGGTACAGGTCTGTGAATCACCAGGTTTACACACTTCACAGCACTCACCAAAGCACATACCCTCCCCAATGTCCATAATCCCACCCCCTTCTCCCAAACCCCCTCCCCCCAGCAACCCTCAGTTTGTTTTGTGAGATTAAGAGTCACTTATGATTTGATTTTTTTTATGTGAAAATGGGAATAATTATACTTTCAATGTCAGAATGAGATTAAATAATATCTATAGAAAATATAGAAGAGAAAACGTTCATAGTAAACACCATGTAATTGAATTGTAGCAACTTTGGTCATTCTGTTTTATTTTGGTCTTTCTCTAACATTGGACATCCTTCAAATTAAGAGCTATCTATACATGTGCAGCTAGATCTAAATCTAAATCTAGATTTAGTTGAAACTCTATGCCTACATCTGTAATATATACTGAGAGATATATAGAGAGAGATAGAGAGGGAGAGATTTGTATTCTTTCTGTGATGAACAAGCATTCAATATGAATTTTTGATAGGTACCTGGATTATTAAGTTCCCTCAAAAATATTTGTCTAGGTACACGTAGCCATTTGTTATACCTTATGCTTTCAGTTTTGCTTTCTGGAGACCTACTAACCTCTTAAAATTCTCTGGGCTGACTATCAACATTCTATCTACCTGTATTACAGCAAACGCAAGGGCATTATACTCAGCTTTTTAACTTTTATATTGGTTTACCTTGAGATTTTCTTTTGATTTTGTTACATGTTTCCTGAAGTGCATTATATATTCAGCTCATGGAGTAACATTTAAATAAATAGTGGATTTTTTTTTCTCAAAAACGAACGAAGGAATTTTATTTGGAATTTTAACAATAAGAATTAGAACAAGTAATTGAAAATCACAGGACTATGAATCAATATATTTCTAATTCCCTCTAGTTCATAGACAGATATAAATTTCTCTAAAGATGAAAAAATAACAGAAACAGTAAATGCTGATTTAAAAAAAATCTTTAAGGGACACCTGGGTGGCTCAGTGGGTTAAACCTCTGCCTTCAGCTCAGGTCATAATCTGAGAGTCCTGGGATCAAGCCCCCATTGGGCTCTCTGCTCAGCAGGGAGACTGATTCTCCCTTTCTCTCTGCCTGCTTCTCTGCCTACTTGTTATCTCTCTCTCTTTCTGTCAAATAAATAAAATCTTTAAAAAAAATAAATAAAAAAAAGTTTAAAAAAATCTTTAAGTGGCTATGCATTGATTTGTTAACTATCACTTTTAAGTTAGTTTTGTGTTATATCTTAAAATGTGGTTCTGCCATTTTCTTCACTCTTTTATGGAATTTGTTTTTGATAAATATTAGAGTACTGCAATCTATCCCACAATTTACTCAAACTGCTTTATTATATTTATTATGCCTTCAACTCTCAGAGTTACATTCTGGATTAGTTCCTCAATGCTAACCTCCAATTCATGAAATCTTTCAACAACAGTGTCTAGTCATTTAAAAATCTATTCTACTTCTTAAATTTCAATGAGTATATTTCTATCCCCAAGTTTTATAAGTACTTTCTTTTCCTATTTCCCTACTTTTAATCCATTAATTTCTTGAATTTTGAATAATGTGTATTATAATGTTACATAACAATTCTATGTCAAATAGAGAATCAATATTCTAAATCTTTTTGGCTGTCTCATAACCAGAAATTAGGAAATTAAGAAATTATACCTCTTTTCATTTGTAATTTAGGTTTCTAGATTGAAGTTCATCTGACTGAAAGGATTTTGTTCTATTTTTCTTTCTCTGTGATGATTCTTCCCAGTCCAGTGGTATTATGGTTAGTGCTATATAAACCTAGTCTTAAGCTATAATGCCATTTTGGCACTTTTGCCCTCATGAAGTTACTATAGTCCCCCATATCTTCAGGAGATACATCCCCAAGCCCCCAGTGCATTCCAAACTGAACCCTACATATACTATGCCTTTTCCTATATACACTTACTATGACAGAATTTAACTTATAAATTAGGGACAGTGAGAGATTAACTATACTAATAATAGAACATTTCTAATAATATACTATAATAAAAATTATGTGAATGTGTTTCTCTCTCTCAGAATATCTTGTACTATGCTTACCATTCTTTGTGTGATGATGTGAGATGATACAATGCCTATGTGATGAGATGAACTGAGGTGAATGGCACAGGCATTGTGATGTAGCGTTAGGCTACCACTGACCTTCCAACCATAGGTCAGAAGGAGGATCATCTGCTTCCAGACTACAGTTGACTGTGGATAACTGAAACCATTGAAAATAAAACCACAGATAAGGGGGGCTACTAGGTTGAAAAATATCAATCTTGGGAAGATTCACTCTCTAAACCAATAAATACTTTTACTCAGTTACTAACTTCTTCAGGCTTATGGAAAGCTACAGGCTTATGGAAATCTACAACTACACATGAAAATTGGTAACAGGGCTTGGCTTTTTTTAACCTAATTTCACTTGAGGCAGAACTCCTCATCAGTCCTTGTCTTCAAGCACTAAGTCAGGTTTTGATCCCTTTCAATAGCTTTTAAATGTTTAGATAATTACACTATATGGAAGATGAGTTTCTTATTGCTAATGCCTGCATTGTTATAACTTTTTAGTTTTCTCTTTTCATGTTTGATTTGTTGCTGTGTGTTTAGGATAAAGGAATCAAAGAAAGAAAACATATTATGAACAAAAGTATTGAGTATTATTCTAACATTTCTTTCAGGATAATCTAAGGAAGCTCACAAATACATGTGCATGGCCTTAAGATTTTATAATAAAAATTCATACAAGTTTTATTACAAGAAAATATGTTGTAGACCACTTGTCAGTTTATATGGTATTAAAACTATCACTAAAATTCTAACATTTATAAAGTATAATGGTGGATTGAACTAAGTCAATTATTCCATTAAAATTAGAAATGCTCTGAAGAACATAATAAAGGAGATTTCTACGAGTGTCAGACTATTAATTATACTTATTTTATAAAAACTTGGTATCCATTTTTTAAATATTATAAACAATTCTCAACTCTATTGTGATATAACACACTAATAAATGTAAAAAGTAGATGATACAAATTCAGAATAAAAAGTAAATTAGATAAGGAATATAAAGGACGTTCATAGTTGAGTGGGTGGCTCAGGTGGTCAAGCATCTGCCTTCAGCTCAGGTCATGATCCTAGGATCCTGGGATCGAGTTCTGAGTCGAGCTCTCTGATCAGCAGGGAGTCTGCCTCTCCTTCCCTGCTCATGTTCACTTTTTTTTTCTCTCTCTCTCTCTCTTTCTCAAAAATAAATAAAATCTTTTTTTTTAAAAAAAAAAGGATGTTCATTTTTGAATGTTTACTGACACTTGCATATTACATGACATGATTCTTGCACAGGTAAGAAATTTAAGTTAGTGAGTAAGAACTTGTTTCTGGAATTCAGCAGGCCTGGATATAAATCCTGGAGTTGGATATTCACTACCTGTGTGGCCTTGGCTTAGAAATGTAGCCATTTTTAACCTCAGTTTCCTTATTTGTAATGTGAAGATAGCAGTTATATCTACTTCCCGAGAGTATTGTGAAGGTTAAATAGAATCAAATATATAAAGCACATAACACTGTGGCACAAGGTTTGAACAACACAAAAAAATAAGTTATGTTGTGAAATGGAGCAAATCAACCATTTTATTCTCCTTTAATATAATGTAAATTTCTATTAGCATTCACATTTCTGAGTTATTTTATACACACACACACACACACACACACATCTATCACTGGCACCAGACCATGAGTTCATCAAGAAAAGACCATTTATGAATCTTCACTGCCCAATGCAGTGTCTGATCAGATAAATAAATGAGTGGAAAGCACAGACACATTCCTGTAGAGACATCCTGAACCAACAACAACATTGGACATTTCCCATGAAGTCAAAATCACTACAGAACATTTTTTAGTGCAACAATGAAAAGCATTTTAAAGTACAAAACTATCTGGGCACCTGGGTGGCTCAATCATTAAGTGTCTGACTTAGGCTCAGGTCATGTTCTCAGGGTCCTGGGATAGAGCCCCACATTGGGCTCCGTGCTCAGCGTGAACCCTGCTTCTCTCTCTCCCAACCCCTTGCTTGTGTTTGCTCTCTTGCTGTGTCTCTCTCTGTCAAATAAATAAATAAAACCTTAAAAAAAATAAAGTACTAAACTATCAAAAGATCAAGGCATTCCTGAAATGGGGTGTTAGGGTTAAATGCCTCTGAACTTTTAATATCTCAAAGCAATTGCTATAAACCTTAGGGCACTTCTGAGCTCTTCAAAGCTCTCAGAGATTGGGTACCAGTGATGATAATTTCATCCAAAGGTAAGGAGAATCATTTTTTCCTCACCATTTTCTTTTCTTTTTTCAAGCAGGTGAAAATGTGTGTGAAGTCTTTTTTTTTTTTTTTTTTTTTTGCTCACTTTCCCCTTCCTAGCAACTTGATTCTATACTGTCCTATCTTGAGTCATCTGAGCCCAAGTTCCAAATTCTATTTCTGCCTATTTGTTATACTCTTCACTGAAAAATCTTTGCTCAAATTGACTCTCTGAAAAGCATGGCATAGGCAATTTTCATGGTAAGAAAATCAGTAGCAAATATAGCCTTCCCTCACTTCTCAGGCACAGCAGTTGCTGATGTTAATGGAGTTAGTCATTTGCTTATCACGGGCAAAATAGATTTCATATTGATTGGTTTGACTCAGGACTACGGTATTCCAATTAAGATTGCTAAAAGGAACCCTGAGTTAAAACAAGCAGCGATGCAGTGGCATACAGATATTTACATTCTGCTACAATTCACAAGCAATTCCACACGATAGACAATGTTTCGAGTTCATTCTCAACCAGACCTTACAGAAAAATGAAAGTAGACTTTAGATCTTTAAAACCACATTTGACTGCTATAATTTTCATTGTCACTTTAGAATCATTCATTTATTAGCCATGAGCCTACACCTCAAATTTCACTTTTTCTAAATGCAATTGTGTTTTGTCAGGTGCAATCCTCTAGAAACAACAATTAATACCCACAATAACAGGCATTCAGTACAAGACTGTCTTTGAGCCAGCTCTGAAGTTCTTGTACAGCTCCTTTTGTGTTTTCCACTATTAAATAATCTCACAGGGTTATAAGTACACAGACCATGCTACTGGGGTCACAAGACAGAAGAGGGCAATAAGCCACTATTTTTCACTTGAACTCATTTATATTTTGTCAAATATCAAGTTTAAGCAGAATATTTTGTTCCTTGTTATAAGATGCTCTTTTTTGTTTTCAATGAGTCAAAGAATATGTTTTAAGCGACCAAAATTAAAACAAACAAACAAAAAAAACACATTTGGATGGAAACATACACCTTAATTGAAACTACAATGCTATCATTTTGTTGTTTCGTGGCCCAGCTAGTAGGCTGTGGCCAACCCTTTGAATCCTCCAAATTCTCCAAAAAAATCCCTGAGAGGCTGAGTCTTTCAGTCAAGTCTAATTTAACTATAACTATAGAGAGACAGCTGAAGACCGCCTACTCAGGTAAAGTAAAGACCTGAGGCAATTATGAAAGTGATTCAAGCAGAAAAATTTCCTGCTGAGGAAGAGATAATGTTTGCTTGAACTATTCAAACTGGCCTTCTATAATAATTAAATTCATTAGCTCACTCTTTGACTTCACTTTGCCAATGAAGACACAGATCGTTGCTATTCAAAATACACACACACAAGGCATCTCAAACATTTGTGAATTTTCAAAATACTTTATTGATTACTTGTGAAATAGGTTCATAAGTTTAATGAACAATAGTTCCCAGAAAATTAGATGAGGGAATACCCAGAGGGAATAGTAAAGATGGGCAAAAGAAGGATAAACTATATCAATGAACTGAATCTCTAAAATGAATCCCTCCATCCAAGTGACCCCGCTGTACGTGAATCTTGTACACAGGCACACGTGGACACACGCACCTCATTATACATTTATCAGCCACTAGAAATGGATACATGAATTTTAAATGCATTTAATGATTTAATAATAACTATGGATGTAAAAAGAGTCCGTGATCCTTCAATTTTAAAGGCAATAGATCGGCTCTTCAAGTACACAAAAATTAAAGGATAAAGTACTTACAAACTTCTTTAAAAAAATAATAATAATAATAAACAGCCTCATTTTTATCCACCGGGCTCTAGTCAAGTAGCTTCAGTTCTTGTCCTTGTTATCCTGTAGATATCACCATTTGCCCTCTCTTAAGGCTTCACTGTCACTGCAGCCACTCCCAGGGAACATATGACACCTGATTTTTTCCAGCTTTTTCCTCACCAACCACAACCATTGACATCATGTTTGCCTGCTTGGATGCCCTAATTTATGGTCAGGATATAGGGTTTAATGTACCTTGATTAGGAGGAAATAGGGATGAGCCTCTATCTGGAAATAAGTATGGAAACTTCTCATTTCAGGAAAGCCTTTGCTCTTTTGATAGCTCAGTTCTTTAAAATGCCCTTCACTGTTATACAAAAAAAAAAAATGGCCTGTGGTGATTTTGGCAGCATAGGAAGTGTCCAATTTTGTTTTCCATCTGGGAGCTCTCTAAAGGAATGTGTCATTCCAGGGCTAGAGAAGGCACGGTAGATGACCATCAGGCTCATTACTCATACAAAAGGGGTGGGCTTAATACCTTCAGATATGTGGGAAACTATATCAGAGGTCATTCTTGTCTGTTTAAAAGAGATTTGGGGGCAGAAACTCAAAATGGTGTTTACAGTACTACAAATGATATCAGCGCTTGGAAAGTCAGTTTGGGTCAGGTGGTATACAGGCCAGTTCACAACCGTTGATTCAACAAGGACTTACCAGCTATGACAACACTCAGCAATATGGAATGAATTTTCCAAAGGTGCACATGGTAGGAATGGTGCACATTCCTAGCATGTGAATGGTAGGCATATACATGTGTCCCTAACTGTGGCTCTTACCTACGATTGGTTTCTAGTGACAATGAGATATTGTCAATAAGGCTTTCAAGATATACGTGGATGTCTGTTTTGCATAATTGCTCTTTCAACTGGATGTTATCATCCATAAAATAGTTATTTTAAAAAGCAGAAATGACTGCAGCATAGCAGTATTAAACTTCACTTTTTTGCTATTTAAGTTGGATATATTTTTATATCCCTGAAACTATTTTTATTTTAATTTTTTTCACTAGACAGCACAGGTACTGCTTTCATAATAATAAATGTACAATTTCTGAAATACAGTAAGTCAATGACTGATCTGCCAATAAAAAAAAAATACTTTAAGACAGAATTCAGTGGAAATTGTATATTATACATATGTGATATTATGCAAAACTTTGCTTAAATGATCTATCTTTTTAAACATAAAAACTAAAATGACTGTTAAAATGTAAGATAATCTGACCTAATAAGATATTACTCAAAAAAACACATAGAAATGAAGCAAATGTGGAATAAAATGGGTGTTAAGCATTGAAAACTTAAAAAATAATAAAATTAAAAGGCAGTGTAAACGTTTCTAGGAGAATAAAAGGAACTAGTAAACTGTTGGAAATTACTGTTACACAACAAAATGTGTCCTTGAAAACATGAATAACAATAAATTAATAAATACTAGCAATCAAAGTTTGGGACTTAATGGGAGATGTAGGAAGTATGCTACTTCCAACATCTTATACTCAGGGATTTAAGAAATATCTTTTTTTTTTTTTAAGATTTTATTTATTTAAAAAAAAAAGATTTTATTTATTTATTTGATGCACACAGAAAGTGAGAGAGAGAGAGAGATCATAAGTAGACAGAGCTGCAGGCAGAGAGAGGAGAAGCAGGTTCCCCGCCAAGCAGAGAGCCCGATGTGGGGCTCAATCTCAGGACCCTGGAATCATGACCTGAGCCAAAGGCAGAGGCTTAACCCACTCAGCCACCCAGGCACCCCTAAGAAATATCTTAAATGGACATAGCAGCAAAAACAATGAATAATGAATTCAAGCTGTCAGATCTTTTAAGCATCTTTTTTTTTTCTCTTTTCCATTAACATATTAAGGCTCTTTTAGAAATGAATATATCTTACAATGGAGCAAAATCAAATATTGCCTCTTTTCTTAATATAATGTATAAGTAATTATTTCATTAAAATCCTGCTGCCTATTCATCTGTTTTTCCAACTGTATATATTCATTGAGAGATTATTAAAATAATGCCCACGAAGTATTAACAATAGTTATTGGAGGATGGGATTTGGCTTAACTTTTTTTTTTTTTTTTAAGATTTTATTTATTTATTTGACACAGAGACAAAGATCACAAGAAGACAGAGAGGCAGGCGGGGGGCGGGGGAGGGCAGGCTCCCTATTGAGCAGAGAGCCGGATGCCAGGCTGGATCCCAGGACCCTGAGATCATGACCTGAGCCAAAGTCAGAGGCTTAATGCACTGAGCCACCAAGGCGTCCCTTGGCTTAACTTTTTAATGTTTCAATCTTTATACTCCTCTCTACTGATTAAAGTCATTATAGTAAAAATTGGAGGGTATGGACAACATTGGTTTCTATGAGAACAGGAAGCAAATGATTAGGTACCTGGATATGAAGGGACTGTTGAGAATCTACTCTTGGTAACTTTAGAATTTTGAATCTTTTTTGAAAAGGCAAGTTAAGGGCGCCTGGGTGGCTCAGTGGGTTAAGCCACTGCCTTCGGCTCAGGTCATGATCTCAGGGTCCTGGGATCGAGTCCCACATCGGGCTCTCTGCTCAGCAGGGAGCCTGCTTCCCTCTCTCTCTCTCTCTCTGCCTGCCTCTCCATCTACTTGTGATTTCTCTCTGTCAAATAAATAAAAAAAATCTTTAAAAAAAAAAAAAAAAAAAAAAAAGAAAAGGCAAGTTAAGTTCACATTAAGTTCACATTAATTTAGTGTTTTTATCAAACTTACATACAAAAATTTTAAAAACTACAGTCATTAATATTTAAAACCCGTTGAAATTTGAGATTTAACTCTACTCCAAAGACTATGGCTATACTGATATATGAATGTAACAACAAAATCCCTTGGCAGAACTTATAAAATTAATCCCCATAACTGATAAAAGAGTAGAAACATTATTTTCCCATAAGTCATATTATAATAGTTATCCATCTCCATTTAGTGCGATAATGGTTTGATTTCCTTTTTACTTAGAAGCAAGGTAACATCCATCTCAAAATAAGGTGAAACATAAAGATGCTATAAATTGCTTAAAGACCTCTGTAAAAGTTTCATTCTTAGAAAAGATAATATAAATGAGTCTGCCTGATAAACTCGACTTGGGTAAGATAAAGTTAGAAGGTGATGACACAAGTAAGTCAGCTGGACAAAGAGTAAACAATAAAAAAGAAACAACCTTCTAAGAACAGATTCGTGCTCCATATGAAAAAGTTAAACATATTCCCATAAAACTCATTTACATTCCTCATAAAATAATTATGATTTGAAGTATGAAAGTAACATATAACTTATGAGGTATAAGGAAGATGACTCCCCATTTTAAAGCTAAGAATTTTAAGGAAACAATCTATAAATGAAAGAACTTAAATAACTTCAAAAGTTTAAATATAATACACTTTAAATAAAGTTCAAACACTTTGCTGTATTTTATAAGACCATCAGCAGATTTGTAAAATCTGGAAGAGGCATGAATCATGCCAATAAATCCTAAATTTAAAATATTTTTGATTTACAAATCTTTCCTCTGCATCTTAAGGATAAAAATGACACATTTATAAATCAGTGCTTTTGGTCCCATGCCATTTTCATTGAGTTTATAAGTCCTACTTTCTTATTTTAGTTCAAAGTTCTGATCTATGAATCCGAACTGGTTCTTTCTTCTACTGCTAGCTCAGTCTTTTGAAGTTCAGATTTGTGATGAGCTCAATAAGATGGTATGCGATACTTTCCCTGCTTTTTTTTGAAGGGGGGAAAAAAATCCACCCTATTTCCTTTGCCCAGGTGCCAAGAGTAAGCAGTGTTGTTCAGCAGGATTTTCATTATACACACTACCAGATTATTTTTCTCCATAGAAGCCACAGGGTAAGAGAATCGACTTTTCATTCTTAGAAAGCTACCTCTGCAGAAGAAAAGCAAAATAAAGCCGGTATCAGTATTTATGCACACTACTCATTATCTGGCATTTAAGATTTAGCCATCACTCAATGATCCTGGATGAGGTTAAGATAGAAAAGTGTTTCTGCCAGTTTCAACTAAACACCGTTAAAAAGCCAGCACAATTTCTAAAAATGATTAATTCTTATCTCTAGTTCAAGTTCTAATTCAGCAGTATTTCCGTCCCTTAGCAACTCCTGCTCCACCAGGCTTCAGTAATTAAAATTATGTTTAAATCCTGAAATAGCAGTGTTTCAGTCTTTGGGGGAAAAAAATCATCTCTTTTGGTAACATTTTAATAAAAGAAATCATAGATTAAAAGCTTAACATTGTTAGACATTGCCTTAGAAATAAAATAAAGTATTTTAATTTCATGAGAAATTATCTATGAACAAATTTTCACATTGTAACAATATCATAACATTAAAAAAATTAAGCTCATTAAACAATCATTGATATTTTTAATGATTCATTTCAGAAAAAAAGAGAGGAATACATTCTTTTAGAAAATAGTAAAGTCATATGCATTATGGATAAGAGCCTAAGATAGTTTGAATTTTGGAGACACAAGTATTTTTCTCTTTAAAAATGATTCTATTTATTTATTTATTTATTTACTTATTTATTTTTAAGATTTTATTTATTTATTTGGCAGAGAGAGAGAGACACAGCAAGAGAAAGAACACAAGCAGAAGGAGTGGTGGAGGAAGAAGCAGGCATCTTGCCAAGCCAGATGAGGGGCTAGATCTTAGGACCCTGGGATCATGATCTGAGCCAAAGCTTCACAACTGAGCTACCTGGGCAACCCTATTTATTTATTTTTAAAGATTTTATTTATTCATTTAACAGAGAGAGAGAGAGCACCAGCAGGGTGAGCAGGAGAGGGAGAAGCAGGCTCCCCGCTGAGCAGGGAGCCCAGTATGGGATTCGATCGAGGCACCCTGGGATCATAACCTTAGCCAAAGGCAGACGCTTAATCAACTGAGCCACTGAAGCACCCCTAAAAATAATTTTAAAAAGTAATTTAGTATATGTAATTTGACTTTCCCAATAAGAAATTCTCTTTCTTCCTAAGTAACTGTAAAGAAATTGAGCTATTTATTTCTAGCAAACTGCCAAACTTTTAGTCTTCTCTGAAATGGTTTGGAAAATTGAGTCACAAATCTCCAAGAATTGACTCACAAAACATTTCTAGTGACTAACTCCTTTGGACAAACAAGAAACCAAGTCAAAACAGCTAAGATTCATTCATAATAGAATCTAAATATGTAAGTGATACATCCTTCATTGCCTCAAAGTACAACAGGTAACCCATGCTAACATGAAATTATCATTAAGAGGGAATATAGCAGATGCTTATAACTTAAAGTGAAATCGCTATGTTAAATTCATACAAATAAGTACTATTGCTGGGCAGGCATATAGTTTTTTTTTTTTT